>NC_081344.1:53998430-54025871 GCF_029784015.1 Lycium ferocissimum
TGTTAAGACGAATATCCTCAATATCCACGCTAAAATTCATCGCAAAACAATACTAGAATCACAACCATGCGTTACCCGGACATAAACCACTACTCCGCGACTTAAAAATTGCTCATATTTGTTTCCCTCTCTCTCTCTCAATTTTTGGAATTTTCCGGAAAATACGATGAAAAAAAGGGTTATTACCCTTTATATAGGGGTCAAATTCGGGGGTTCTGTGCATTTTACGTACAGTCTGTAGCATGCATTTATGCTCTGTCGACTGAACTTGTAATGTCCATAATTCTCTACTCCGATGTCCTATCAACGAGAGGTTTGTTGCTTTGGAAATTAGACTCGACGAAATTCATTTTAGGCTTTTGTTTCACTTCAAAACACTTCATATGCTAAGAGATATTCATCCCCCAAGTTGGATCAAAATTTTCACACAAAACATTACCCATCCTTTCTCAAGTCGTACTACTTCACTTCTTCCACTCATTTCCTTATAAAACCTTCCGGTATACCTTATATACATCCTTTACTCATTAAATACATTCAATAATGCCTACTCCTTATATTCCAAAGTGGTTTTGCTTGACCATAACTCAACGTACTTATGTTTTAAAGTTGATAAGTGCTTCTTCGAAGATACGGGGTGTAACAAACGTCCAGTCCGATCCATATATCATATCATCCCTCGTCCAGGGTAACATCATAGCGTACCCACTGCAGTAATGTGTACATCTACGTATCGTACCCGGCCGACTATAGCGCGGCTCGATGTGAGAAAATAGTTGTACATATATATAAATGCATGAAAGACTTGTGAAATATCATTCTGAACTATGGAACTATAGTAGACATGAACTATGTTTGAGTATACATACGAGGCCAAAGATATAGGTATCTCTAGAGCATCTAAGAATAAGATTCTTTGGAACTTGTTCGTTTGCTTCTTTCACTCGTATCATAAAGATCATGCCAAAATGAAAGAAAGGGATAGCCTCGACATACCTCTTGTCATCAAGACAAGACTCAATAACGAACTCGCCTCAATTATAACTTCAACCTATAAATAACGATAACACGCCGATCAACTCCGAGAACACTAGTATATGGTGTATATCAAATGATAACTCCTTTTCTATAAAGGCCGGGCAGCATCTCCTACTTTTATCACTAACTCAACATCAAGAACCAAAACATCAACAACAATACACACAAGTTATATTCCAAGAATTCTAGCTACAACAACTCAATAATACACACCAAATCCGTCCACAACACAACAACAATTTATACGATTTCCCGCCATTAAATTCGTAGTTCCCATCTCACAATTTTGCTATGACTCCGGGGATGATTCTAAATATACCTAGGAGAGAATAGTTCTTACCTTATATGGAAGAAATGATTTTCTTTCCACCTCATTTCCTTCAAAGAAAGCTCGAATTCAACAACGATAAAACGGAACACGAGATCAAAGCCTCTGCACAAAAAACTCCATATATTGTTTTCATTTGTTATTCTTTGGTCTAATCGAAATTTCATATTGCTAACCCGAGGAGTATTATTTGTGTACATTTTTGTTATGTTTCTAAAATAAGAAAATCCCCAAACATAAAAGGAAAGATTAAAAGCATACTTTTTATATAACCAAATGTCGTAGAAAGAATGAAATGACCTATATTCCTTGCCTTTACACATGTAACAACGCACATTAAGTGTTATGAGTCATATATACACACACTTAGTGCCACCTTGTCATAATTATCGCCACAGGGCAAATTTCAACAAAATTCCTCATCCTCTTAATCATAATTAACACCACAATTACTCTCTACTCTTCCACTTTTTATTCCAACATTTAACCACTATCCATGTTAATTAATTTCTTGATCATGACTCACTTAAATAATAAATCATTTTTACCACACCACATATACTCATTATCATGATCATGTATGGTACTAGTCCGTAGCCTCTCTTGGCGCCCAAAGATTATTTCCAATCACCGTCATCACACTTTTAAGTCTGAAATAATTTTGGGACTTCATGGCTTTTACACACCGTGCTCTTGATTTCCATGCTTGAATATGACCAAATTCTCTGGCTCGGGTAAAATTGCTCATGTTGGACAGTTCAATTTCGTGATCCAAAAATACGTGGTATTATAGCTTGGGCCGTAATTCATTCAAATAAATGTTGAACCGTGACGAAACTTATTTTTATCGATTCATTTAACTTCTAATCCTTTCAATACTTACAATACTTAAACTTAGCAACTCATATACAAGGGTTAAACATGTCCGACATCCCATAACTTAGAAGACGAACCTCAAAACTCGAGGCCAAAATGATTAATGTACCATAAACTAAAGACGTATCGAAATGGGAGATGTAACAAATTAGGGGCTATTGGTAGGGACTTGATGTGATCTAGAAGATCTTGTATTGTGGATGGGTATATGGACCTCATGAGTCCCTGCATGGGTCACGTGAAACCTACTATAGGAGCGTGTGTATACCGGTACATATGGCTATTGCATTGCATACCACTCACTTGTATTGTGTGCATTCCTTTATATCTCATGTCATCTATACTTGTAAAAGCTTTGTCAGTGTGTCAATTTGATGCAAAGAGGGATTTTTATACTTCCCTTGTTCGATAGATGGAAAGATTGAAGCTTTATAACTATCTTGCCTTAATTGATAGAAATTTGAATCTTTATGATTATACTTAGAAAGGAATGCCCTTTTCGAACCGATTGAGTTATGGATAATTTTTTGCCTTTTAATGCTTAAAAATTTGTGGAATTTGAACAAAAAGAAAAGGGGAGTATAAAAACAAAACTCGCTCACAATATTTCGGGTCAAAAATTGCCGGCCCATGTTTAAATCACTCCCTTTTCCCCCTTTTTTGGGTTGCAACTTGGACCCACAAGATAGATGACTGTGATCCTTTGGAGCACTTTTTGGGTTTGGGTTTGGCCCGATAATGGTTCCCCGGCCCCCGGGGCTTCTTTCTTTATTTAGCCTTTTTCATGATATTGTTGGGTCCCCAGCGTTACTTTTGATATTGATTTGATTATTAAAATTTAACTAACATTAGGGTTCTATTCTTTGATATTTTTTGGGATACTTGATGATACTTGGGGCAACTTGAAAGGGCTGGGTTGGGAGAGAGTGATGGAGACCGATGCCCGTGTTTACCCCGGAATCGAGAATGAGCTTTATTGGATTGCGAGGTTTTTCCCGGAATTTGAGGTAGAGATTGCCAAGGTTGTTCCCAAAATCGTGAGGTTCGTGGCCCGGGGTCCCCCGGGTTTTTTTGTTGAGATGGATGTTTTTTTAAAGGAAGTGTACGGGCTATGCTTGCATTCCTCTTCTACATTATTGCTTGCTTTGTACTATGGCTTTTTTGGATATTCTTGCAATGTATTTTGGGTATACGGATTCAAAAAAAATATTTTGGACTTGGCACATTTGGGTTTGATGCTATAACATGGTGATAACGTGACGGCTCGGCTCGTATTGACTTATCCTTGTTGACTTACTGTTATTTTACTTTATTCCCTTGATATATATTAGCTAATCTTATGTTTGATACCCCGATTGTTGTTTTTGTCAAAATCGGTGCTTCTTTTATGAATCAGTTCAAGGTAAAAATTCCTCGGGGGCGATAGTAGTTCGAGGATTGCTTTTTGTTTTTCGGGATAAGTAGAGGACGTTCGCTACCTTGAAGATTATTCTTTTATTTATGTCTTACTTGATATTCGAGACATGAGACTTGATTATTGTTATTTCCAAACTTGTAGATTCTAGAAGGGCTTGGATAGATAGATTTTAGGGTGGTTTTGATGTATCCTGCATTATTTATCTATTAGTATATGGGAATTACGTTTTTTTATCTCTTCCGATTTATTTATTTTTCAAGTTTTAAAATAAACGGGATAAGGGTTCGCCTATCGAGGGGGAAAGGAGGTGCTAGCCCGACATAGCGAAATTAGGTCATGATAATTTGGTATCGTGAGCCCTAGGTTACCCAATCTATAATGCAAGAGCATGTCTAGTAAAGTCTCACGGATCTAAGACGACGAGCTTCGTATACAATCATGGTAGAGCGTAAGACATTTAGAAAACTTCACTTTCCTTTTCATTCTCTCGTACGACTTTATTTAAATCGGGTATTCTTAGTCAATTCTAATCGCTATATGAACTCTCTTATCTCAATCACCCACTTAGTGGAAAATCGTCCCCGAATTTTTGATAAAGAACGGTCGATCGTTAGCTGTATGATTGCACGAGATGTGTTATCTTGATTAGGACGCGTGATCTGGCCCCTGGGGCCTCAGTACGGTTTCGAGATTCGATTGCGGGAGCCGCGATCGACCTGCTATTACGCGCAGCCGCAATCGACTCTATTTATTGCGGGGTTCGTGAGAAATGAAAGATAGTTCGTAGGGTTACATGATCTCCATGTTCCAGTTTTGGGTTTCTCGAAAGTGACAAGTGCATTGATAGCTTAACAATAATGGGTTGCTAGGTGGTATGATCAGTTGACTTCAGCTTCTTCAAGGCCTTATGATGGTGTGTGTGACACTGGTGAACTAATGGTGGGTCGACGATTTAGCAACGGTAGAGTATTAGACTTCGGTATATGAGAAGAGGTGTAAGTTTGGTGATGACTATCGAATGTGGGCAAATGTATTATGATCGTGGGTAATAAAGAAAAGAAGTTGACAATAAAGACATGAAGGAAGCTTTTGTGGAAAGTGTGTAGCGAAGTAAGACTTCTTAGAAAATCTCGGATATGAGTACTTTTCGTGATATCGGGAAAGGAAAAATTGGTATCTGACACGGTTATCAGGAAAAGATTGCAATTGACGTGAGGGCAAATTTCGTGTTCGATTGTGAAAGGTAAAGAGAGGGTTTGGCATGACGGAACAGTACCGATGGAGGTGATTGTCTGAGTTATGGTCATTATGAAGTATTGAATCTTGTGGGAATAATTAGACATAGGTTGGTAATGATCGTACTTACAGGTTCACGTGATATCTCGGGGATATGGTACTAAAAGTCATTCTCGATATAAGCTCGTTGATGCCAAAGGACTACTCTGTTAGTAAGTGAATGCTATAGTCACATCATATGGTCGGTAAATTGACTGGGTCGTAGGCTTCTGAGGAGCTAGTAATCGACTGATAGAAATGACTTCAATTATGGGCGTATGCGATGAGTTAATGACTTGGGAAGTTACTGGTTGCTACACTTTGATTTGAGGAGAAGTATTAATATTGTTTGTGGTTTGTTCGGCTCAGAGGGATGATTGGTTTAGAGGATCGAGTAGATTCGAGTGTTTGTATGTTGATAGTGATAGAGTGATTTGAAATGAAATACGGGAACTGAAGGATTACAATGAGGCATCTTGCTATCGGGTTCAGGAGATTAAGGGTTGTAAGACTTGAGGTGAGGTAACATGGGTACGTGAGTCGTGTTTGGATTGTGGGGCCATTATATCACGACGATCAGTAAAAGGGTGACCGATGAGGTTGATATGTGTCTTCGAGGTTAAGGGAAGAAAGAAAATCGTGGAAACAAGAATTAGTGATATGAGAGCTTGGTTGCGAATGTATAGTGTAGAGTGGGAATAAGAGTTTATGGATGAGTTGGTATGTTCGATTATGTTATAGACTAATAGAGGTCGGTGGTAGACTGAGGTTGGGAACCTTGTATTCATTATGTAAAATTGACTAGATCCCGCTACTAATGGTGTTATTACTCGACTTATGTGATTGAATAAAAAGGGATTGGCGTGCGAGTGGTTAGAGGTGTTCAGATTCGATACTTGAGGTAAAAGGTGATTCCTCGAGGACTAGTAACGTCAACGATTTGAGTAAGGGATTAGAAAACATAGGTACTTGAAATAGTAGATCAATGGTGGCTTAACTGATTTAAGTTCGGTGTACATTTTTGAAATTGAGTAAGCAATTCGGGTAAGGACGATTCAGTGGGATACATGAGGATATTAGTGAGATTGTTTGTCTGATACACTGGATTTAGAGAGTGTTCAAGTTAGAGTTGTAAGCGTTAAGGAAACTCTAATGTGCAGAGTGTGTGGTACGATCCTATCTCTAAGATTAATTCGGCTAGTTTGCAAGATTTATGATTATGTGGTATTCGATAGAGTGGATTTGAGGATTGATTACGGTAACGATGATCGTGAAGTGATTAGAAATTGAGAATTGACGAGTCAAGAAAAGGTATTGTTGATTGTGAATCGATAAGAAAAAGGTTCATCTTGGGGATTTCTTGGGTCAGTATGGATTGTGGTGTCCTTTCCTTGCATATTCCAGTTGAGATGTGATTGATGTATGAGCTTAAGAAGGAAAGCTACAGGAATGGACTATGTGATATGACAGAGTTTCGCGAGGTTCGTGATCAGCGACTAGTGAGAAGTATATTTCAGTAAATCGACCTGTTGAGGTTTATAAGAAGTGGCTTAGTGGTACACCGTTGCATAAGTTTCGTAACCTTTTACAGTGGATGAGTTAACATGCTTTAAGAGAGAAGATTTGTGGAATCCCTATCATCTGAGGACTAGAGTTATATTTTCAAGGTGAGACCCTACTCGTGGTAATATTTTATGTTACAAGTAGTATAGACTGGATAGTTTGGGGAAGCGCTTTTGGTTATTAAAGACTTGGGGGTAATTGTGTGAGATTTAGAGCAGCAGTGTAAGACTGGATACTTTCGGAGAATTTACAAGCATATCGAGGTGATACTATGAGAGGATCGATGGTTATATAATTACTACATGAGGCTTTAGGTTTTGCATTGAAAAGTTTGGGGTTGTATCAGATTTGCGCATCGAGTAATGGTTGAGAAACATGAAGATTGAAATCGTAAGATACAACTCTTCGGTACTAAGTTGATAACTTGGATAGGACTTAACTTATGGACTAGAAAGCGATAGACATGATTTGTTATGTGTGAGGAAAAGATTAGAATTGACTGCACCTACTGTGATTGGTTTCGGGAATTCGGAGTCAGTTCAAACGATTAGTGGTGATATTCGAGAGTTGTGCATTCATTCAGGGTCAGCATGGTTCGAGTTAAGCTTAATGGTCTATGGTTATATTTTCAGGAAGATATTTAAATATTCGATGCGTTTCGGCTTATATTTGAGGTGTGACAGATTTACCAAGCTTTGTCAGGTTTTCCTAATGGATTTGATGATATTTTCTAAGAACAGTGCTTGGATAGAATAATGGTTTACAATGAGCTTAGTATAGATTTGAGAAGGAATTGTTGCGCGAGAGACCTTTATTGTGATCAGTTGGGTTTTGAGGGACCTTGCTCGGTCGAATATTCAATGGTATGGTTCTTGTACTGCAATTTGAAGGTTTAAGAAGACTTGGAACTAGCCAAGTTGACTGTCAGTAAGATCAGCTTTGATGGAATTGTGTAGAGATCTCAGGTGAAACAAGGATTCATTTCTAGCAAGAGTAAGTCATGGTTTTGGGCTTGTGGTGTGTGTTCATGTGTCTCTAAGAAATCGCGGTGCGAGTAACAGCCTTAGAAGATGTAGGAGAAAGAGTTAGCAGAATCAGAGTATTTTATCGGTTCAGAATGGGCTATGGTTTGTGACCCTGTTTCAAAGGATTGTGTTGGTTTGGGAAAATGTTTATGAGGCCTATTGATAGCGTTCACAGTTGCGGTTTATCAAATCAGAGAAATCGAGCAAAGCAATTCGTTCGAGGATCAGTTGTGAGGGAAATTCGAATATGGAGATATGAAAATTGGAGCTTGAGCTAAGTTTGGAGAGTTGTGACTGGTAAAGTAAGCGATCAGGTTTTTCTGAATGTTACACCCAATAGGGGTGTCATGCGATGTGGGGATGTTACATCCCGTGTTTTCATGCGTTGGAAAGCCTATAAGTTAAAAGACATAAGTAGGGGAAAACGAGGTTACCCAAGCTTATAGGTGGTTAGGATGAAGTCTCGAAATTATTTAAGACTCGAAAGTGGAGCGACGGTGATTGGAAATAATGTTTTGTGTGTACCAAAAGAGGCTATGGACTAGTGCTATGTCACATAATCATGACAGTGAGCATATGAAGTGTATTAAAAATGATTTATTTAAGTGATTTGAGACCAAGGAATTAATTATGTGTGTAATTTGTTAAATGAAGAATTATAGTGGAAGAAGAAATTAATTAGCATTTTGAATAAGTAGCCGTGTGGGATATTGATAAGTGGAAACAAGTGTCATATATGGACACACGTAGAGAGGAGGTGGTGGCATCATATATTTAAGGGTGGACCTAGGGATGACATGTGTAAAGAGGATAAGGCTACTTAAGCCCCTTATATCATTTTCATGGCTTTTGCGTAGGAAAACAACTTTGCTGAAATTGTAATTCATATTGATATAGCTGGAACGTGAATATATTCTATTATAGCAGCAAGAACACTTGCAATTTTAAGGAAGTAAAAGTGCAATTCTTCTCAAGAACAATATTTGGGTTTTGCTCACTATTTTGATCTCGTTTTTCCGTTCTATCGCGTTGTTGAATTCGGGCTTTCTTCGAAGGGAAGTAAAGTGAAAGAAGATCATTTATTGGCATATCAGGTAAGATTTATTCTCTCCTAGGTATATTTAAATTCATCTCGGTCATAGCTAAATTGTGAGATGGGAACTACGAAATTAATTGTGGGAAATCAGATAAGTTATTGTTGTTGTGTGGGCTGATTTGAGGTATATTTTTGGGTTGTGTTGTGGCTGGAAATTGTTGGAGTAACTTAAGTATATTGTTGTTGTTCTCATTGATATGTATTTTGAAGGAAAGAAAAATTGGAGAAGTGTGTTTGATAATCGTATTTGAGCTTGTCGCTCGATATAAATTATTATGAAGTTGTTATGAATATAATATATATATATGTATATATATTGTGTTCTTTGAGATTTACCTTGTTGTTGGGCTATTGTGATGATATGTAGAATTGGGACATACTAGTGATATAAGGGAGATGCTGCCCGTTTCATTTTAGAGTCATTGTTATCAATTGATATATGCGATATATGAAAGCCCTCTAAAGTCATGTACGTATTCCTATGGTTATAGGTTTGGCATACTAATTGTGGAAAGTTCGTGATTAAGTTGAGTTTCTTGGACGACATAAAGTATATTGAGGCTATCCTTTCTTTCATTTTGGCATGACCCTCATGATATGAACGAATGAGCAAGTTTCCAAATTACTCCATTCTTAGAGACATTAGGAGTACTCTAGTCTTTGATATTCCTATACCCCTTTTTATGATTATTTCTTCTGTCCATAGGTCTTGAGATTACGTATATTGAAAATATTAGCTCAAAAGATGTTTTTCGGAGGTAGTACGACTTTATGTCACTCCGAGAGTTCTATTTATTCATCTTACTTATGCATTGCATTCATTTATACATATGCACATTGACCCATGACCGGAAGGCGTTATATACGCGTATATTATATGTATATGGGGTATGGGGAAAGGGATAGTCATTATATATGCATTACCACCTGATCAGTTGGTATACAGTGATGATGATAACGATGATGCCCGCAGATGGGCCGATGTGATATGATATAAGGATCGGACTGCACGTTCCGCAGCACTAATATTATAGATCGGGTTGTACGTTCCGCGGCACTAACAGTTGTACTATGACCTCTGTACATGATTTTTGAAAGAAAGCATACACATTAATTTCCCTCAAAGGCACTTACAGTTAACAGAGTTGTACAGAAGTTTCCAGATATACAGTCACCCAGATACATTCAGATATACAGATTCACTCATATGTCTCAGATGCTTTTCATGATTCTTACGTATATGTTATTTTCATGCCTTACATACTCAGTACATTATTCGTACTGACTCTCCTATTGCTGGGGGCTGCGTTTCATGCCCGTAGGTTTGCAAATACAGGTTGGTGATCTATCTATTAGGATGTCAGCTTAGCGGATAAAGCTGATACACTCCATTTGTTCCGGAGATGCCAAGAGTCAGCATAGTCTTATGTATATATAGATATGTACGCACATATGTATGGGTATGGCGGGGCCCTGTCCCGGCCACGTTGTGTTATGTTTTCCAGTAGAGGCTTGTAGACAGTTATGTACAGTCAGATGATGTCCAGACTTGAGATTTCATATGTCATCGCAGTTGGTTATGATAGCCTTACCGGCTCATATAGTATGTTTAGTATTTTCACATAGATGAGTCTTTCAGAACAGTTGATACATGTATGTTTCTTGTGAGTTTATTGAGAGTCATATAATGGCCCTATCCACCCACCCATGTTTATGTTGATGTCACAGATGTATGTTAGATGGTACTTGACTAGTACGGTCAGGTGCCCATCATGGCCCTCCAGTTTGGGTCGTGACAGGGAAGGAGGGCAAGTGAGCCCGAGGTGTATTGGCCTATTTTAGACTATCCGTTGTATTGATCCTCTATTTTATGAATTAGTTTTTCACCAGGCCGGTCAGGTGTTCATCCGGTCTTCCATGCTTCTATGTTGAAGAAGTGCTATTCTGATGGTTCCTATATCATTCGTTGGGATTCAGTTTTGTTAGAACCGAATCTTTCCTACTAGGAGAAGCCTGATATGCATTCGAGATATCCTTAGTTATTCCCTGATTCAGGCACTTCTCCGTTCCTTTCCCTTCATCGCTCGAGGACGAGCGATGATTTAATAGGTATCTGATGTAATGACCCGCTTGGTCGTTATAGTCTTTTCGGCACTTTTTGACCTTTCCCAGAGCTTGTTAGCTCACTTTTGACCCGAGGAGACCGTTGACACGCTTCTCGAGGTGTTTGGATTTGATTTGGGTGACTTTTGGCAAAATTGGGCTTTAAGCAAAAAAGAGTTGACTCAAAGTTGACTTTTAGGTAAACGGATCTTTTTAAGAAATCTATCGATTCCGAGAGGTCCGGATGGTCTTTTAGAACTTGTTTGCATATTTGGTTCAGTTCCTAATGCACTCGGGTGCATTTCAAGACTTGGGTTGGGAGGTTGAATTTAAGGTATCGGGGGTTGACTAGGTCAACGAGACCTTCGTTGGGAATTTTGAGGCCATGAGTGCGTTCATAGCGTGTTGTTATGTATGTCTGCATATTTGGTATGTGAGCAGATTGCCTTGGGAGATAGTCAGAAATTCAAGTTAAGAATGTGAAATCTTGGGATTTACGGTGTCCGTGCCCGCTTTTGCAAGCACCAAGACCGCGGGCATTGATACCACCGGCCGGGCCGGGCCACGAGTGTGATTTTAGGCATGACCGTTGTTGGACCGCGAAAGCGGTACCGCTGAACGGGTCTGCTGGTCGCGGAAGCGGGTGTCGGGCAGTTAATTTCATTAAATGAAGTGTTAAAAGCCCTAAGTCCCTCATTTATTGTCACGACCCATTTTGGGGTCGCACGGGCACCTACCTTTCTCACCTCGGTAGGCGAACCCTCGCATTCATTACACATCAATCAAGTAAAGGCGATTCATTTAAATCAATAGATACTTAGAAATTCAGCGTAAACTTCATAATATATTCAATAAACTCAAGATTTAATAAAATTACAATGATGTAACACATACAGACTCGATCCACTTCCCATGACCTGGTGTAGACTAGTACAAGAGCGACTAATGATTTCAGAATTACCACTACATTCTAAGTCTCAACCTCCGTCCCGAAATGAAATGCGAGGAGACCTTCCAGATAGGCACCGCGTATTTCCACATATGCTTCGATTAATCACTTGAAACAATCTACACCCCAAAAAGGGTGTAGCAAGTGCAATATTAATACAACCACACGTACTGAGTAAGTATCATAGGCCAACAATGGTTAGTAACACATATCAGTAAAGAATTCACAGATAAACATGATATCAACCGAATCAAGTCATACGGCGATCTACCACCCACTATAATCAATACCCTTAAGCATTAATTTCACTCTAATAATTCACTAGTCAAGCTCACAATGATATCGGAACCCACTTATCATTAAATCGATCGTTTCAGTCTAGTAGTCAACTCATCATCAAGACACCCGTTATCCTACATCACATAGAGACCAAACATATAACTAATCTTACGGACGGTTTATAGGATACCTCAACAAGTTCGATCAATAAATCCAGATCCAAGTACACGTCATTGCCTAAGTAAAGCATCTAATTCCAAATGTGCCAAGTCTGAATAAATCAATCTGAATCCAATCATCACAGGTAAACACCAAATCATCTCAAACAAGCCATAATGCAATGCAATGCAAGATGTATCAATGCAATGCAATGCAAGATGTATGGATGCAATGCCATGCCATGCAAATGAGGTGTACACTCGACGGAAATATAGACGTCTCGATAGCACAACCCCGTGACCGGATATGAGTTTCCCGATCTTTGCCAAACAGACAGACAGGACCCTGGCTAATTACTCACAGGGGGAATCTCACCGGCACCACTCTGGGGGACCCGCGGAGTCCATGCACTAACAAATGATTTCGAGATAACATCGAAATCGACCATGCAATAACGATGCCCGAATATAACCATCGGACATCGTCCTCCTCACAATCACTCAAAAGAGTTTATCAAAATATTAGTTTCACTCAATCAACGATACCGGATCATCACCGGATATCGGTCATGCATCATGAATATGAGAAAATGTATGCAATGCACATATCGACGATTCCGGAATTAAACCTCGGACATCGACCTCCTCACAATCACTCAAGTAAAAGAGTTTATCAAGTATCAGTTTCATATAAACAACGATTTCGGAATGGATCTTCGGACATCAGCCTTTTCACAATAGCTCAAGTAAAAGAGTTTATCAAATATCAGTTTCGCCCAATCAACGATACCGGATCATCACCGAGTATCAGCCACGCAGGATAAATATGAGAGAATGTGTGCAATGCATATGTCAATCACCAACAGTCGAGTTCAATATCACAAATACCACAACGGGTATGCCAACAACGTATCACATCACAACACCAACAGTGGAGTTCAATATCACAAATACCACAACGGGTATGCCAACAACGTATCACATCACAATACCAACAATGGGTATGCCAATATATATCAATAACTCAAGTACCAACAGTGGATACGCCAATAATATATCCAAGTACAAATACCAACAACGGGTATGTCAACCCTATCTGAATCAAGACAACAAGTAGAATTCGATATCTACCAACTACACATGGCATCAAGCCAACACAATTGAACAATCAAACACACATAACGGGATGGCTAGTCCCACACACAAGGTCAACCAATCATATACATATTTGCCACTTCCTTAAATTAGGAACACGAATCTCACCCTACACTCAAAATCCCTCGTCACAACTCATTTTGGACTCAATCACAATAATTGGTACATTTTATCCTCCCATTTATCCACTAGATTTACTATTAATGGCATAACACAATAATCATATATTACGGGAATTTCTCATCATTACACATACAATAGGTTTCACCCGCTACTTCTAATTCACATATAACCACCGATATTAAAGAAAAACCACATCAAACAACCTAAGGAATCTACAGGCCATAAGCCCGAACACAAAAATCATACAACGATACCATCCTAAGAATTTCACCCCAAATCTCCAATTCTTACACATGCATTCGCCGTTCCTTCTAATACACGAATATATGAAACTAACCGTATCTACCGAAAGGAAGCCATAACCTACTGCGACGAACGGGTGCCACGAACCCACACGTTGCCTTGTCTTTCGAAGCGTCTCCAAATAACAAAACTCTATCACATGTGAATTCTATGTAAGATACCATGAATAATGATACCCATTGGCTACTTTCTATTTAGGGTCAAATTCCAACCCTTAATTTAGGAAAAACGGGTCTCAAGGGCAAAACGGGAATTTTATGACCAAAATACCAAATTCAATACCAAAAGGGCAAAACCCATTACTTAAATCATAGAAATACTCAATTAACTCTTAAAAGCATCATTGTTAACAAAACCCCCAAATTTAGGTCTAAGAACCCTAACTTTGATTTAAGAATTTCAACTCTAGAATGGAAGATTATTGGTTAACAAGCCTAGATATATCATTATCTGACATAAATAGTAACATTAAAATCATTTGTTCACAATCTAGGAAGCCAATTCATTTTTTAGAACTCTTTCATGAAAACCCCCAATTTTGGGTTGAAGAACCCTAGGTTTTGCATAGAGATTTTTCGAAGAGGAAGGGTTTTACAAAGCCAAAATGATGGATTAATTAATGGAAACTATGAAGCACGAGATTTAGACCTTACCCATAGGAACAATCTTGAGAAATAACCAAGAATCCATTCATCCCCAAGCTTCTAAGAGAGATGGTATCCTAAATGAGGTCCAAATTCGACATAGTCTCTGTTTTTCCTCAATTCTTGTACCAAGATGACCTCAAAAAGCTGATTGGATGGAACCATTGGATTCCTCATGAAATTTCCTTGAATTTTGGCCTTCGAAGCGCCTCATTTGGACTTAAAATGAGGGTTTTTATATTGGATCCGACTTCAGTTTTCTGCGGGACCGCCGCAGCGGAAACCATCACTGCTACAGCGGTCAAACCACTGCAGCGGTCATAAGGACACTGTAGCAGTGCTTCCACAGTGGTAAAGGGTTCGCTGAAGTAGTCACCAGATACCAGATGCCCCGGTTTTTTGATTTTTCGCCCCGGAACACCAAATGCTCATCTGAAACCCGATTTTGACTAACCAAATATGTTGATATAGGTAAAAACGCGCCACAAACTCATTCGCGCACTTGAAATTCCCAACGGAGATACCGTTGACTAAGTCAACTCCCGAGCGGCCAAAAACCAACTTTCCAACCTGATTTTCGATAATCATCCGTGGTCCGATTTCAACAAACGAAATATGCATCCACATGTAAAAACACGCTATAAATTCAACTTCCAAACCTTAATAACCTTAATAACCATTCCCAAGCCAAGTCCCAAAATGCACCTGAGTGCATTGGGAGCAGAACCAGTCCTACCAATGCGTCATAAATCAGTCTATGAACCTCTCGGAATCGATGGATCTCTAAATGAAATCCGTTCACCCAAAAGTCAACTCTCGGTCAAACTATTTTCGCTTAAAGCTAACTTTTTCTAGAAAACATTCCAAAGGCCAAAACGATGCCTAGGAAATCATGCCAACTATATTCTCGAGTCAAAATAGTTCTAACGAGACTTACGAACTGGTCAACAAGGGCAAAAACGAAAGAATCACGGTAACGTCAAAAATGGTATGTATGCTTTCTTTTCATGCTTTTGGTCGTGTGTGGCCATAAATATATTGCTATTGTGTTATCGAATGGTGAGGCATGTTTATTGTGGGCTGCTATGACACGGTGATAGCGCCATTTTACAGGGGAAACTCTGGCAAAATTTTTGTAGAATTCCCGAGAACTTAACATTCGAGGACAAATGTTTTTAAAGGGGGAAGGATGTTACACCTTGAAAAATTCCATGTCGTTGCATAGTAAATAGACCAACGTAGTGCGAGAAATATACGATGTTCCTATAAGTAAGAAAGGTTATTTAACGATTCTAATTAAGATTCCAAAGACATTGGAAGTAAGAGGAGAAAGCTCCTTAAGGAAGGCAAAGCATATGTTGTGTTTTAGAAAAGTTCTGTAAAGTACCGAGCTAATGTTGACTTAATGATGTCTTAAGGAAGAGTTATAACGCTCCTTAGATTGCTAATGAAGTGTTAAACAAGTGCTAAGAAGGTTCCATAAGGAATGGAGATCAAACGAATGATGGAAATCATTTCAGAGAAATGGGGTTATACGACCGCTTATACGGTCTGTATAACATTATACGGTCTGTATAACACCCAACAGGAAGATGTTTTCCCTGATGGTGAACCACGGACACTTATACGGACCGTATAAGTGGTCCGTATAATACCCGACGGGCTGAATAAAGTATATAAATACATGCTCCCACTCTTATTTTCTCATTCTTTCCACTTCTCCATCTGTCTCAAGACTTCTAGAGGGTTCTACACATTTCATCCTCAAGAATACAAAGGAAATCAAAGGTTCATATCATAAATCCAAGAGAATCAAGTGCAAGAAACTCATTAGGGTTCATCCAAGACAAGGAATCTCATTGGAAGTGGAACTAGGGTTTTGCTCAAGAGAAGTGTTTCCACTCAAAGCTCATTCCCACACTATCAAAGGTAAGTTCTATGACCATTTCATGTTGTTTAGGGTATTTAGGGGTTGAAAGACTTAGATTATGAAAGGAGGTGGAAGATGGGTCATAAATATGAGGATAGTGATACCTTTGAGTAGTAGCTTAGAATGAATCATGATTCTTGACATGTTGTGATTATGAATATGTTATAAATGACATTAAGAGCATGGGAGAAACATTATATAGGGGTGAACGTAATATTGTACTATGACTATGATTATGGATGATTTGAAGTGGAATTGGGAGATTTGGATAATGTAGGCGAATGAAGATTGTTGCTTATGATATTATGAATGTTATATTGAAGTTTGGGAGTTGATATATGATATGGAGAAAGTTGTATAAATAAAGGAAGTGCTGCCCAATTTTCTCTAGCTTCAGTCAAGTATGCTTAAGCTATCGATTATCTAATGTTAGTACAAAAACTCTCTTGAAGGTAAAAACGTGAACATTGGAGGAGAGCGTTCAAGCGATAGAATAGCTAAACGAAAAGGTATGTAAGGCTAGTCCCTTCCTTCTAAGGCATGATTCTTATGATATTACTATCCTTATCTTCCATGACCTTCTTACATTCCATGAACTACGATTCAATGTTGATAAAGAGCTTTTATGATATAAAGATGAGAAATACATCATGAATATGATAAAGGGTAATGATGAGTTTAAAGCCTAGAGATCCTAAAGCTTATGATACGATACTCTTACGAAGCTAATGATCCTTATACTATCCTTTAATGTTATTCATTTATTGCTAGACCCATCTTACAATGTTAGTTCCTCCAAGGTGAGGTATGATGAATATGGTTACTCCATAATAGAATCGGGGGTTCTCGACCTTACGTCACCCCGACATAGTTATAGACAATCCATGAGTTCTAATGCACATTTCCTGATCAATGTATGATGATGATAAGGTTATGATAGGCCTATGAGATGTATTTAATGATGAGATTCCACCGTGCCTAGAAGGCCGGACATGCCACCGCGAATACGGGCTGCATACGATTCCACCGTGCCTAAAAGGACGGACATGTCACCGCAAAGGCGGGCTGATGCGCGATTACATCGTGCCAGTAGGGCGGACATGACACCACTAGTGGGCGGCGTATGATGGTTACCCGGATGCGGGTTAACGACGATGGTACATATGATATGTTGATATATGTGATATGTAGAAAATGCATTTACTCTTAAAGGCTAAGCAGGTTATATCTTCACCTCATGTTCATAATTTCTTTATTATGTCAGTTTCTTTTCATGCCTTACATATTCAGTACAATGCTCATACTGACGTCCTTTCTTTGGGACGCTGTGTTCATACCCACAGGTAGACAGGGAGGCAACCCGAATTCATAAGAGCTATCAGCAGATTTACAGCAGCACTCCATTATTCCGGAGGTGTTATTTTGAGATATTATTTTGTGTACATATTTGGGCACGACGGGATCCTGTCCCGCCCTTATGTCTAGCACTCTAGTAGAGGCTCGTAGATACGTATGTGTGGGTAATATGGTCTCATGATTTTCTTTACTGTATTTATTATTTTGATAGCTGAAGGGCTTATGTATATAAATGTAGATATGATTGAAATTGAAAGTGGTTCTCCTTATGACTAGAAGTGTGAGAGTAATAGATAAATGAAGAATAAGTATGATGACTAGCAGTATGAGTGGTGCTCGGTAGTCAGCTCCGGGTACTCGTCATGGCCCCCTAGTCGGGTCGTGACATAAGTGGTATCAGAGCAGTTTAGTCCTAGAAAGTGTCTACGAGCCGTGTCTAGCAGAGTCTTGTTTATGGTGTGTAGCGCACCACACTTATAAACAAGAAGCTGCGGGGCATTTAGGAAAAATGACCATTCTTCTTCTTATGAGATCGTGCAATAGAGCCATGTTATAAGATTTTCTCCTCCCTAATTGTGCGTTATGATTTCAGTAATGCCACCAAAGAGAAAAGTTACCGCCACCCAGAAGGGCAAGGCTACTACAGCACGGCGAGTGGAGAGGGAGCCACCAACGAATATAATAGAAGGTGAATCATATAATGAGGCTCCATCTAATACCTCTCCCACTCCGCCTAATTTAGAAGAACAAGTGGGGGCTTCAGTCCAAGCTTCTATGCCTCCAGTTTCTCCACCGGCTACTTTGGGTCAACAAATGACCGAGGCTATCCATTTATTGACCACGGCTTAGTTGCCGCTCAGTGCACGCGACGCAGCACGTGTGTTCGTGCGATAGGCGACTAGAACTCGAGCCCGGGATTTTATGAGTTTAAACCCTCCAGAGTTTTTCGAGTCAAAGCCGAATGAAGACCCGCAAGGTTCTATTGATGAGATGTTGGGGACATTGAAAATTATTCATGCCTCCGAAACCAAATCTGTGGAGTTGGCATCTTATAGACTCCGGGATGTAGCGGTTCTATAGTATAATAACTAGATATCTTCAAGAAAAGAAAATGCACGTTCTCCAGTTTGGCAAGAGTTTGTAGATGCCTTCATCCGCCACTATTTGCCACCCGAGGTTCGTTGGGCTAGAGCGGATCAATTCTTAAATTTGAAGCAAGGAAACATGAGTGCCCGGGAGTATAGCCTTCACTTTAATTCATTGGCTAGGTATGCTCCGACCATAGTGGCTGATATGGGAGATAGATGTCACACCCTAACCTTATTAGGATGTGATGGGCACCCGACCCTTACTTAGGGCCGAGCGAACCCTCAGACCCTTACCGCATACAAAGTCACGCCAAACCTTTTAAACAAAATACAAAGCAAAATTTTTCTAAATATTCTTTCTCATGCCCAAATCGAATAGATTTATAATCATACAAAAAACTCAATACATAATACGTACCGACATATAGCCGACGGAAAGCCGCTTGCGTACCGACAACCAACACCCACGACGCCGTTCCGCAAAGTCTCTCTAACATGAATCCGTGAGGTCACGACAAACAAACTCGACTTGGCAGCCCTCTCCCGGGGAGAACGGAGCTAAGCATCGCTCGCCGGAACATCTTCTATAGTAACCTCAGCTCCTCTGGGAGTACCTGCGCGGCATGAAACGCAGCCCCCGAAGAACAGGGGGTCAGTACGGAATGTGTACTGAGTATGTAAGGCATACAACACAAAGTAATCGAAACTATAACTGAAATGTACATTTAACTAGCCGTATAAATACCCTACTCCGATTAGAGACGCTTACCTTTCGACTCAAATATACCTACTCCGTCTCGTATACTAAAAGGAATACAGAAAGTAAATAAGTCAAACAGAGTACCAGAAATGCTTATTTCACACATCACGGATCGCATGTCCGAAGAGGTACAGAAAACACAGAGTGAACCCGTATCGTCATACGTCAGACAAAGTACAGAACATACAGAATGTTCGTATAAAATCATGTTCCGGACGGAATACGAACTTACGTTCGTACGTAATCGACATATATCGACGGAGTACGTAACGCGTTAAAAGCTCGAGAGGATAACATATATCGGGCATACGGAATGCATGTCAAAATCATAAATCTCATATGTGTATGACGTGTCCCGCCCACGATGAGGGACTCGGTGAATAGGATTATGTATAACGAATCGACCGATGTCATATGTGCCAATAACGTGTGTCCCCCTTATTAAGGGACTCGGTAGATAAAATCATGCATCTCGTAATCATTTATACATAACGTGTCCCGTCCCTCTCCGCGGTCTCGGTGAATAATAATCATGTGCCATCCCGGCCACCATCCCCATAACATCACATCATAATCACATACGGATAACGTGTCCCGCCCGCAAGTACGAGGGACTCGGTGAATAATGCGGTGGTGGAGAAGTGCGCACGAGAACATGTCCCGGCCCGGACTCGCCGAATCGAATCGTATCGTGACGTACACACGAGATCATAACATGCCCGGCCCGGACTCGATGAAAGATACATTGAGTCGCGCACGAGCAGAGTAGTGCAGAAACATATGCATACGAAATCAGACTCGATGAATGCATACGCGTATTAACATCTGAAGATTCAGAACGAGTCTCGGGTTCTTCCGAGTTAGCATCGGAGAGTTATAGGCATTTAACATACAGAAACCTCTTCGGACTTTCCAAGCGATCCGAGGTCGTGTATGGAGAACTTTAAGACTTACAGAGAGTATTCATATCAACTTACTTATATCCAATGCTTATATATCACTCTTATGTTTGCATACTTATATCGGATTTTCTATTTTCAGAACATTTACGACGTTTCGCTTTATATCGAATATTCATATCAAACTTACTCTTATCGGAGCGTCTCATATCGAATAGTCTAATCGAATACCCGTATCGGTTACCGGATACTTATAGCAAACTCAAATCATTAGTCCAAAGTTTCATTGTTTAACGAACGGAATTAAGGCAAATAGTGCTATACACTTAGGTCTTGAGGGGTGTGGTCCCACCTCGAGTCAAGTCGGATAACGGACCTAAAAACGTGGTCATTATGTCCTATTAGGTCATCCTTGAAGATTTCAAAACATTCCACTTTCGTTTCCAAAGGTTACGGACGCTTAACCATTTCTTGCTCTAAAGTGTAAGCTAATTAGTTCAATTCTATTGAATGAATAGTAACTAAGTTCAATCTCGGATTTCTAGATTTAGAGTGGCCCCCGAGGCTCGTAATCAAGCCTAGTACATCTAAGACATGCCAAAGAAGAAAAAAGGAAGCCTTACATACCTTTTCTCGCCGCTTGTGCTACTCCAAGTCCCCGTCCCAAGTTTGCCAAAATCCGCAATTTGGTCATGTTTGCCAGTTACTATTCATGAGTGCTTTAAAATTCCAATCTTGAATTTATTCTTGTCTGCCGAAATTTCGGCAGAACCTCCCCTATAAATATACCGTCCCGAGAATTATGGCTCGGCCCATATCAACAATAACCAAACCAACACCATCCAACAAGATTTAAGAACATTCCGAACCATTCGCAAAATATTCAAGACAATTCCAACAATATGCTATGAAACCCAAAACCTTCCAACTTAATGAATACGACAACAATGCATTCCTTTCTTTCAAATTCATAAACTATGTCAACATTCCGCATGTTAGCAATCGTCATTCTCATGAACACAAAAACCTATATTAAAATTATAGTAATTTCCAAAAACAAAACCCGCAACAACTATCATTTAACATGAATCATTAAACCTTCGTTTTCCATCATAAACTTCATAATGCCACGATAACCAAATACTAGATAACGTTAGCTCATTTCTTGCTTACCAAACAGCCCCTAGTCACGCTCAACATCCACGTGTGATCTCATGAGTTCCATGCATTTTCTACACATTACAACAACACAAAAACATGTTAAATTCAATTAGCTCACCTCCTCTACACAACACCACATATCCCCACGCCAAACATACATACACGGCCACAACTTCCTCTTCCATATTCCATGGTTTCCATTCATTTCCATGCTTCACACCACACACAAAAACCATGCATAACACATGAAAAAAACAAGTTTGAGCCTTACCTTTCTTCAACTCTCTTCCACGGCTAGCTTGAAGAATCTCAACAACAAATGGTTTTCTTGTTCCATCAACCATTCCATGTCGATTTAGGCCTTCCAATTGAGATCACCCCACGTATTGTGGTGTGACAAATTGGTATCGTGTAAGCGCTCGTCCTGGGGTTGTTCCAAAGCGTGTCCAAAGAGAGTCCTCGTTTATCGTGCAGTTACACACATTTATAAACAGGAGGCTACGGGGCATTTAGGGTGGTTACTTTTCTTTGACATCTTAGATCGTGCCATAGAGCCAAGACATAGGAAATGGGATTCTCGATACTAACCTTTGATTCTAGCGGGGAAAGGGCAAACGATGAAGAAAGTAATTAGCGATATTGGAAGCTACAAAGCACGCAGGTAAGCAAAGGTATGAAGATATATGTCAGGTAAGATATTAAAGTATGATTGGAATACAAGTTGAAGATTAAAAGGGGAAAGTGAGCAAGAAAGTGTGACAAGTATAGTTTGAGCTGGGCACACGAGGTATGTTCGTGGTTTTCGTGCTGTTGATGATGTTGGGAGCCCTGTGTGGCTGTGATGTGATATGAAATACATATATATGTTGGCCCTGTGAGGCATTGTTGGTATTCTACGTATGCAGTTTTGAGATAGTAACAAGTACGATTTTAGGAAACTCTGCCGGAATTTTTCTAGAAATAATACGAGAATGAGATATAAGTTTGTAGTATGTCCTGAAAGGCCGTGCCTATAGTAATGATGAGATTTGATTAAACTACGAGTAAAGCCTAACGAGAAGGTGGCCAAGGCTATGATGAGATTTATGTAGCTGGAATATAAGGTTAAGTGTGAAATAGAAAAGCGAGCTACGAAACGAATAAGGAAAGCTTATCAAGTTCTGTAGGGGGAGTGTGGAATAAGGGTTATATGATAACGGAAATGATGGTGAGTGTAAGGAAAGAAAAGGTAATCGGAAGGAGGAAATAGGCATAGGCCGCGGCATAGGTAGCCAAGGATATGAGTATTATAAGTGATGGGATTGTAAAAGATTTGGATATGGAAATGACGAGGAATGAGGAAAAATGAGAAGAGAAATTCAGAGGCCGATGACCAAGTATTTATAAGTAATGGCGATCAAAGTGAGTTCATCACCATCGGGGATCTGGAAGTTTAGGACAAAAATTAATCACACCCACAGGTGAAAAGCGAATACTGAGGACCAAATGAGGGCTAAAAGAGTAATTGTGTTATGAGAGCGTTCGAAAATCTGTTAAGGATTTAACTTACTCCAGAATACATGACAAAGGTTATGCGGTAGGGTGGACGCAATCATACGAGCGTTAAAGCATCGTATTTCATCCGAGTCCCAAGGTTAAGCGTGCTGGAGTGAGAGAAATTTTGGGATGGGTGACCCCCTGGGAAGTATACTAAGAGTTCTATAAATTCAGACGCAAGAAGCAAATGAGAAGTTAGAGTAATCTAAGGAAAAATTTGAGTCTTTGGAGTGAGCAGAAACCTTGAGAGGTCGCGCAGAACGGGGAGAATTAGACCAAAAAAAAAAAAAAAGAGGCACATCACAACTCTAGAGTTAGGGTGAATTGGAATAACGTTTGGAGATATTTGTAGACGAGATAGTAGAAATCATACGTGTATATAGGTATGCATAAGATATCCTGTACGTGGCTAAATCAACGGACATGTGTATTCCGGTGACCGATGCGGTATATGGAAGGTATTAATTGGGCAAGGTAACGAAGTTCAAAATGAGAAGGAAAATATAAATGACACGAATGTTATAAGGAAAATTGGTCTTTGTTTAAACTACAGGTTAAGCTTGGGAAGTTCTAATGTAATGATATTAGGGAAAAGAAAGAAAGTGAGTAGATAGACGGCAAGAGAATCTAAATGCCGGAGTAAAAGTGTCGCCAAGTTGAGTGGAAATATGGACATAGGACGAGTATAAATGGAAGATGGTGTAAGTACACCCCTAAAGGGGGGAAGCGGGTGCGAGAGATGCAAGTGTAAGAAAGACAATCGACATCACAATATCTTGAATACGGATGCTTGGGCTACAAGTAAGGTTCCTCGCTGAGACAAGGTGGTAAGTACTTGATAAGGAAGAGTGAGGACTTAGCAACAACGACGCAGCTGTGATATTTCGGGTACACTACCGAAGAATGTAACGATGATTTAAGCCAATTACTAAAATAGAATTAGTACTGAGAACAAACCGGATATGACTATAGTTGAACCAAAGATCTACCCTGACACCGGTCGCAAGACAAGAGAAGGGGAGACAAGTTAGACATATGTTAGTGAAGCGACGCTAAAGTATATTTGGTTTAAATTGAGCACCTTCGCATATCCTTGCAAAGATCGCAACATAATGTGTGACCGAAAATTGAGAGCGAGGATCCGAGCAAGGGACGATAGAAGGGTTTGAATTAAAGATAAAGAGACAACACGAGGCAATGCGTACGGAAGGTCACAAGTCGAGTTAAGGGGAAAAAGATGACTTGGAAGGCGGAAGAGAAGTTAAAGAAGAAATACGGTCGGGAAATGAGATTGCACGTTATGGTGATAAAAGAAGCCCCCCCCCCCCTGAGATCCTTATAAGACCTTATGAGACTAATTGAACATTCGAGGACGAATGTTCTAAAGGGGGGAAGGATGTTATATCTCGCATTTTTGTACGTTGGAATATTTTAAGTTGGTTGCGGAAAATTAACGACAAGGCTATTTTCCGACTTTGTTTTAAGGCATAAGTCGCGTATGATCTTGTTGGGATGGAATATTAAGGAAAATGTGGGGTTAAAAAGATGATTATGGAAAGTTGGTTATTTCATGAAAATGGCCATATGTGGCCATGTGTGGGGTGTGGGCCATGAGGCCACATGTGTAAATTACATTTGTAGGGGGGCATGTATATATATATATATATAATTCATTACCATGCAAGACTTATTCATCTCTTGCAATTTAAGAAATTTCTAGAAAATTGGAGAAAATTAGAAAGAAAAAAAAAAGAAAAAGGAAAGAAAGGGAGCACATGACCGGCCATGTGCCCCCATATATATATATATATATATGTGTGTGTGTAAGTCATAACAAAGCAAAACTCATCATTCTCCACCTTAGAATTTTCAAGAAACTTGGAGAAAAATTGAGGAGAGCCATTCGGCCATGTTGAAACCGAGAGAGAGCAAGAGATATTGGTCATGAAAAATTCTCATCTCCTAGCTTTCCTACTAATTGAAAGGCTCTCGTTAACGTGGAGTAGTTGTTGGGACAAGAAAATCGTTTGTTGTTGCCATGTAGAAGCCTAGCCGAGAGAGAAGTGGGATGGAAGAGGTAAGATTTAATCCTTATTTTTATATGTTATGCATGGTTTGTGGATGTTGTGGAGTATGGAAATGAATGGAGTTCATGAAAATATGGTGTTGTGTGTGTGGCCGTGTATGTATGGTTAGTGTAGAAGTGAAGAAATAATTTTATTTAGCATGTTTGGGTGTTGTTGTAATATATAAAAATGAATGAAAATCATGAGATTTATGTACGTGGTGTGTGGCCGAAAATGGGCTGATTTGGCATAGGCATTTTGAATTAATTTTGTGTAGTATTTTAGTTGTTATTGTTATGGATTATGTGATGGGAATGAAGGTATTGGATGGTACAAGTTAGAGTTGGAGCCGTTTGCGAGCTAACGTAGAAGTTGGTATATTTATAACATAGTTTCTTGTATGTACATGAAGGATATTGTTATATATATATAGATTGTTAAAATGGGTTATGAGTTGGAAAAAAAAGAGGATGCGTTGATGTTAGTTGGAATATATGTAGTTGAATTGAATATAAGTAGAATGTTGACGAATGTGTCAAAGGGGTTACTAATGTTAGAATGCGTTTAAAATCCTTTATTGATGTTGTTGGAATGGTTGTTGGCATTGTTGTTGATGATATTGGCCGAGTTGAATTCTCGGGGTTGATGAATTTATAGGGGAGGTGCCTTTTCCAAATTTTTTGTAAATAAGTGATGGCTTGGATGTTATATCTTGCATTTTGTACGTCGAAATATTTTTAAGTCGGTTGCGAAGAGTTATGGACAAGGTTATCTTCCGACTTTGTTGTAAGGCATAAGTCGCTTATGATTTCATTGGATGGAAGTATTAAGGAAATTTGGGGTTTAAAGTGAAATTATGGAAACTAATATTTCATGAAATATGGGGCCAAAAGTGAAGTTTTGGAAACTAAAATTTCATGAAAAATTGGCATATGGCCGTGTATAGTGGGGTCCACTCCCCCTTTGGTTGGCCAAATGTAATTAGTCCAAATTATGAGGGGCACAAGTGTTCATTTTATATTTGTGGAGATTAAATATATATATATGGACAAGGGATGATTAAGCAAGACTTATTCATCTTTTGTTCTAATTCTAGAAACTTAGAGAGAAGTGGAGAAAGAAAAAGAAAGGAGAAAAGCAACGGCCATGGCTGGCCGAAATATGCTCCTCAATTTTGATCAAGGGAAATTATTTTCTTCAAGCTTTCCTACTAATTAAAAGGTCCTCTACACCATGGAGTAATTGTTGGGACATGCAAACCATTCTTTCTTAAAACAAGCTAGCCGAGAGATGAAGTGGGCTAAAGAAGGTATGGTTCAATCTTATTTTTCATGTCTTATGGATGATTTGTACATGTTGTAGTATGTAGAAACGAATGAAAATCACGAAATTGGGGTATTGTTGTTGTGGCCGTGGATGTGCCATATGTTGTAGGAATAATGAATTAAAGTTATTTAGTGTTTTAGTTGTTGTTGTTATGAATTATGTGATGAAGATGTTATATCCCGTATTTTCGCGTGTTCGGGAAAATTGGAAATAATTTTGGTTTTGTAAGAAATAAGGTAATGATTGATTTTATGTAGCACATGAGTTGTTTATGGAAGAATATTAATGTGGAAGTGTCGAGGAAGGCTAAGGGCAAAATGGGAATTTTGGAGATTAGTTCGGGAATTCTAAAATGTGACCAATAAGTCATTGGGCTCAAAAAAATGATGAAAATTTAAGGCCCAAATGCATGGTGGCCGGCCACATGGCCAAGCCCACCAAAGAAAATTTAATATTTTCCATGTGCTAAATTACTTATAAAGGGATCACTTATCCCTTAGAAGATTCATGAAACAAAGAAGAGAAAAACAAAACACAAAGAAGAGAAAAACCAAGGGCCTATTCGGCCAACAAGAAAAGAAAAGAAAAAAAATTTCTAGCCTTCAACTTTGATCTTAAAATCTTCTTCTTCTTGAATTCTTAATGAGTTCGGGATGCTCTTCGACGTGGTACAATTAGTTTAGCGAGAAAACCACGTTTGCGGCAAGTGGAAGGTTGGAGAAAAGGTAATAATTTTATGTTTTTATGATGTTATGAAGGTTTGTTTGTGTTGTAGTATATAGCAATGAGTAGAAACTATGGAAATATGGAAGTTTGCAAGGTGGGTGTATATATATATAGGTGGCCGTATATGTATATTGTTGTATAGATATGATGAGTTGAATTTTATGTTATGTTCTAGTGGTAGTGGTGATGGACTTTATATTGAAAAATGAAAGTTGAATGAATTTAGTTGAGGTTGGTAATGTGGTGTTGGCCGTGTGGTAC
>NC_081344.1:54025971-54053019 GCF_029784015.1 Lycium ferocissimum
CTTATATATTATTTTGATAAGCGAGAGAACATGTATATAAATGTAGATATGCTTGAAATTGAAAGTGGCTTTCCTTATGACTAGAAGTGTGAGAGTAATAGATAAATGAGGAATAAGTATGATGACTAGCAGTATGAGTGGTGCTCGGTAGTTAGCTCCGGGTACCCGTCATGGCCCCTTAGTCGGGTCGTGACACTATCACTCCACTCATGTTTTTTCCTTTTGTCTAAGCTGCTCAATAATAAGAGAATAGGCATATTATGCTAATCTCGAACTCCTGACCCATAATAATGGCCTATCATTACTTGCTTAGTGATTATGAGAAGGAAGTTTGAATTGATTTCATATTAGATTTATAGGAAGTGGGTAAATAATGGTTTAAAATGTAAAAAGAAAGAGTAAATAGATAAACAGATAAGATAACAGATCACTGCTAAAAGGATATAAAGTAGCTTCATTAGTATTAGTTTGAGTCCTAAGAGAAAGAAAAACAAAAAATTATGACTTATTAGATAAAATGATTTCAATTCAAGACTTAAATAATATTTAAAAATATTAGAAATTCAAATATTAGGGAAAACCTTTCAATTAACGGAAGTAGGTCAAGTTTATTTAGGAAGGATGGAGTATTAAAGTGACTTTAATGAGCTTCCTTTCAATTAACCAACGAGGTAAAGCAATTTGACACTTTGACTTGCTTTGTTGGAGGAGTTGAATACTCAAAGCTGTTGTCAGGAGCTTTTAAAATGACTAATTAGTCCATTGGTTATGTATTGCTGAATGTTAAACACATCCATTTATCACTAAAGGTTATAGGGCTATCGAGCAGCTTGACTTACTCTGTTTAGATCAACCAATTGGGGAGCGGGTAGAGAAGTTGCTGCTTTTTGAGTTGGAAATTCTACAAAATGAAAGGGCTCACACAAATCCAAAAAGAAGCTAAAGAAGTTGAACGAAAAAATCTTACAAGCATGTGTTACTTACCGGTCACACCCCAACCTTGGTGAGGCGTGATTGGCACCCGACACCTACTTAGGGCCAAGCGAACCAAACTATGACTCATATCATCTATGTCCCCAAAGACAAACAAGGCTAACAAGGCTAACCTGTGAACATGATGACATCATATATAACAAACACTGGGCCATCTAGGCCAACATACGTTTCTATAACCAACAACCCAAAGTCATACATATGTATAAGTACAAGGGCCTACGAGGCCAACATTACGGCTGACATGATATGACTCACTGTGTGCATGACTGCGTGCCTTGAAATAAAGCCTCTATATATATATATATATATATATATATATATATATATATATATATATATATATATATATATATAAGTTGGGACAGGGCCCCGACGTACCCATAACCTGAAATACATATACAACATACTGACTCGGCAATGCTCTAGAAAGAAGTGGAGCTCACCAATCCAAGCTGATACTCGGCAAACCTCATCGGTGCAATCCTCCTATCAACCTGTCTGAACCTGCGGGCATGAACGCAGCGTCCCCAGGCAAAGGGACGTCAGTACAAAATAATGTACCGAGTATGTAAGGCGGAATGAAACATAATAATAATAATATCATACTATAGAATAAGAGGGATAAGAATCAACATGTGAACCTTTGACTTACCACTGAGGATTGGAACCTGTGTGCTACTATAACCTCTTACGCATGATCGTATGCATCTTTATGTATCTATAACATTACTGTACTGATGAGAATCTAGCGTATATGTGTCACGACCCAACCGGAGGGCCATGACGGGCACCCGGAGCTAACAAACCGAGCACCTCTTTTCATACTTTCATAATCATCTCTAGGTGAGCCACATGGCTAACTCATAATTACCATGCATCAATAACACAAATTCCATCGGACTAAGGTATCATTTAATATAAATGTCATCAACTATGCCCATATATACACAAGCCGATAAGGCTATCAACATGATACAAAATATGAGCCGACAAAGCTGAGAGATATCTAGCTATACACATCTATCTATGAGCCTCTACGAAGAGTATGTAAAATCATAAAGACTGGACAGGACCCCGCCACGCCCATATATGTACACCAAAAGAATAATAACAACTATTGTAGCTCCGGATCAAATGGAGCACCTCTATGCGATTCACTGATGAAGCAGCCTAAAGGTCTGGTATGTCTCCCTGTCTACCTGCAGGCATGAACGCAGCATCCACAAACAAAAGGACGTCAGTACGAATAATGTACTGAGTATGTAAGGTATGAATAGTAACATGATAAGAGCATGAAGAATAGCATAAGATAAATGAATCATTTATACCTCATAACACCTCTTAAGACGTTCATCATGCTTAATCAACCTTTCACTAAAGAAAACATTACATACATGTACATATAATGATACCATACCCGACCATGTAGGTTCGGTGTCATCCATACCCGGCCATAACAAGGCTCGGTGTTGTCCATACCCAACTACAGTGGTGTGCTCGCGATAGATATCATACCCGGCCGTATAAGCTCAGTGTCATAACATAGCTACATACATATATGACCTACATAAGTATCCGAGAGAAACATTACAATACTATCGGGGTGACATAAAGTCGATAAACCCTCGATTTCTATTATGGAATCACCATCATCATCATCATTATCATCATCATCATCATTATGAAGAGCTTTTACCAAAAGTATCTCAAGAATATTGAAAGTCATGAACTTCTAGCATTTCTAGGAATAGAACATTGCGAATATCTTAGATGGCATATCTAGAATTGAACTCATCATCATAATCATTATCATTATCATCACAAAGAACATTGTCAACAATATCATGAGAATCTCGAGAATTATGAGCTTATAGCATTTATAGGAATAGGAATATTGTGGATATCACATATAGGTTCACAATAAGAAGACCATACCTTTAGAAAAAAATGGTTAGCCTTACACACCTTTACGTCTTCTTAACTACTTAACGTTCTTCTCCAAAGTCCGAAAAATCTACATTCAAGAGGATTCATACCAAATTTAAGTCTTGAAAACACTTCTAAGTTCAAACTAGTGCAATTAACGAACTAATGAAATTTGGCAGCATTTCCCCTATTTTGTCAACTTCCACCAAATCACAAATCAACTCCCAAACAACAACAATAATGGTTACAATACCATATTCAAGAATTTACATTCAATTCAATCTCAAATTTATCCAAAATCCCTTTTTCAAGTTCATCTCATAGTCATCTTCTTCACTTCAACACTTTATAACTTCTCCACTTTAATTCTTTTCCTTTCCAAGAGTTACTAAACCTTTATATCAACTCAATCATGTAAATAATAGGGAGATCATACCTTATTATAGAAGAACTTCACCTTCCCCAACTCCTTTCAAGACCAAGTTTATCACAACTTTGAAGAGAAGCGAGAACAATCACCTTCCATGGATGCTCTTTGGGTTTTGATGTTGATCTTCTCTCTTGATGATATGGAAAGGTTTGGAATGTTATGGAACCTTAAAGAACCCTCTAATAATGTAGAGAGAAGAGTGTGGGAGGTGGATATAAGAAATGAGATCTTTTGGGAATTAAAGAGGTTTTTAAAAATGCCCTCCCGCTTGAGTGTGCGGTGGAGATGCGGCTAAGCTGTCACGACCCAACCCCGTAGGCCGTGACTAGTGCCCGAGCTGGGCACCCAGACATAACCATTAATCAGAAACCGCATACAAATAGCTTACATATATACAAAGGTCGACATCGGACCAGTCGACATAATCGATCTTATACACACGTACAAATAATACGTCACCCCAAGTCACATAAATACATATATATATATATATACCGCGGTCACAACTTCCGCCGGATGGTATCGCGTAAGCCGCAAGGCCGTCATCATACGGGGGGGACGTCCGAACACGAATCATCACACCGACACAACTGAGCAAAGAACCACTCATAACCCACACATATGTCTACGCACCCCAAGATTCGAGAATCATATTGTCACACCCTAACCTTATTAGGATGTGATGGGCACCCGACCCTTACTTAGGGCCGAGCGAACCCTCAGACCCTTACCGCATACAAAGTCACGCCAAACCTTTTAAACAAAATACAAAGCAAAATTTTTCAGAAATATTCTTTCTCATAGCCTTCAAATCGAACAGATTTATAATCATACAAAACTCAATACATAATACAGACCGACATATCGGCTGAGGCCGAGCCGCTGCATCGACAACCAACACCCACGACGCTGTCTGCAAAGTCTCTAACATGAATCCAGAAGTCACGACAAACAAACTCTGACTTGGCAGCCCTCCGGGAGAATGGAGCTTGCCATCGCTGCTGGAACATCTTCTATAGTAACCTCAGCTCCTCTGGGAGTACCTGCGCGGCATGAAACGCAGCCCCCGAAGAACAGGGGGTCGATGCACGGGAATGTGTACCGAGTATGTAAGGCATACAACACAAAGTAACCGAAACTATAATCGAAACGAACGTAACTAGCGATAAATACCCTACTCCGAATAGAGACGCTTACCTTTCGTACTCACTCATACCACTCGTCTCGTATACTAAAAGGAATACGTAAAGTAAATAAGTCAAACGTAGTACCGTAAATGCTTATTTCACACATCACGGATCGCATGTCCGAAGGGGGCGTAAAACACAGAGTGAACCCGTATCGTCATACGTCGTACAAAGTACGGAACATACGTAATGTTCGGATACGAAATCATGTTCCGGACGGAATACGGAACTTACGTTCAGACAGACATCGACATATATCGACGTAGTACGAACGTGCGTAAAGCTCGCAGGATAACATATATCGAGTGAATACACGTAATGCATGTCAAAATCATAAATCTCATATGTGTATGACGTGTCCCGCCCTACGATGAGGACTCGGTGAATAGGATCATGTATACGTAATCAGATGTCATATGTGCCAATAACGTGTCCCGCCCTTTAAGGGACTCGGTAGATAAAATCATGCATCTCGAATCATTTATACATAACGTGTCCCGCCCTCATCGCGGGTCTCGGTGAATAATAATCATGTGCCATCCCCGCCACCATCCCCATAACATCACGTCATAATCACATACGGATAACGTGTCCCGGCCCGCAAGTACGAGGGACTCGGTGAATAATGCAGTAGTGCGCACGAGAACATGTCCCGGCCCGGACTCGGTGAATCGTAATCGTATCGTGACGTACACACGAGATCATAACATGCCCGGCCGGGACTCGATGAAAGATACATTGAGTCGCGCACGAGCGCAGTAGTGCGTAAACATATGCATACGAAATCGACTCGACGAATGCATACGCGTATTAACATCCGAAGATTCGTAACGAGTCTCGGGTTCTTCCGAGTTAGCATCGGAGAGTTATAGGCATTTAACATACGTAAACCTCTTCGGACTTTCCAAGCGATCCGAGGTCGTGTATGGAGAACTTTAAGACTTACAGAGAGTATTCATATCAACTTACTTATATCCAATGCTTATATATCACTCTTATGTTTGCATACTTATCTCGGATTTTCTATTTTCAGAACATTTACGACGGACTGCTTATATCAGAATATTCGAATCAGAATACCCATATCGGGGTTACCGGATACTTATAGCAAACTCAAATCATTAGTCCAAAGTTTCCATTGTTTAACGAACGGAATTAAGGCAAATAGTGCTATACACTTAGGTCTTGAGGGGTGTGGTCCCACCTCGAGTCAAGTCGGATAACGGACCTAAAAACGTGGTCATTATGTCCTATTAGGTCATCCTTGAAGATTTCAAAACATTCCACTTTCGTTTCCAAAGGTTACGGACGCTTAACCATTTCTTGCTCTAAAGTGTAAGCTAATTAGTTCAATTCTATTGAATGAATAGTAACTAAGTTCAATCTCGGATTTCTAGATTTAGAGTGGCCCCCGAGGCTCGTAATCAAGCCTAGTACATCTAAGACATGCCAAAGAAGAAAAAGGGAAGCCTTACATACCTTTTCTGCCGCTTGTGCTACTCCAAGTCCCCGTCCCAAGTTTGCCAAAATCCGCAATTTGGTCATGTTTGCCAGTTACTATTCATGAGTGCTTTAAAATTCCAATCTTGAATTTATTCTTGTCTGCCGAAATTTCGGCAGCAGCTCCCCTATAAATATACCGTCCCGAGAATTATGGCTCGGCCCATATCAACAATAACCAAACCAACACCATCCAACAAGATTTAAGAACATTCCGAACCATTCGCAAAATATTCAAGACAATTCCAACAATATGCTATGAAACCCAAAACCTTCCAACTTAATGAATACGACAACAATGCATTCCTTTCTTTCAAATTCATAAACTATGTCAACATTCCGCATGTTAGCAATCGTCATTCTCATGAACACAAAAACCTATATTAAAACTATAGTAATTTCCAAAACAGCCTCGCAACAACTATCATTTAACATGAATCATTAAACCTTCGTTTTCCATCATAAACTTCATAACGACGATAACCAAATACTAGATAACGTTAGCTCATTTCTTGCTTACCAAACAGCCCTAGTCACGTTCAACATCCACATGTGTGATCTCATGAGTTCCATGCATTTTCTACACATTACAACAACACAAAACATGTTAAATTCAATTAGCTCACCTCTCTCTACACAACACCACATATCCCCACGGCCAAACATACATACACGGCCACAACTTCCTCTTCCATATTCCATGGTTTCCATTCATTTCCATGCTTCACACCACACACAAACCATGCATAACACATGAAAAACAAGTTTGAGCCTTACCTTTCCTTCAACTCTCCTCCACGGCTAGCTTGAAGAATCTCAACAACAAATGGTTTTCTTGTTCCATCAACCATTCCATGTCGACGAGGGCCTTCCAATTAGTAGGAAAGCATGAAGAAACCAATTGTTTTCCATGATCACTCCCCAACTCCCTGTTCGGCCAGCTTGGCCGAACTCACCTCTCCTCTCTTTCCTTTCTTTTTCTTTTCTTTCTCTTGATTTCTCTAGAACCTAAATGATGAAATGTGTTCTCTTAGTCATAACACACATATATATATATAAATGATGGGGCACATGGCCGGCCATGTGTCCCTATTTTTCCCTCCAATTATTTTTCAATTCTCTTAACTTCTCTAGAATTTTCATAAACTATAAAGAATGAATAATTTTCTTGACTTGGTCATCCTTTGTCCCTTTATGTATATATCTTCTTGCAATATAGAATGAGCACATGTACCATTTTATGGCATAAGGTAATTGGGCCAAATCATGGTGGGCCCACAACCTCTTGACCTCTCCAAGAATTCATACATAATACTAATAATAATTTTCCAAATTCCAAGTTTGTCCTTAATAGTCCATACCAATACTTCTATGCGCCGTGTGCATTAAAACGAATTCAAAGATTACAAATCTCAACCTCACCTCCCAAATTGTCTTGTCCTCAACTTTTCCCGACTAGCTCGGAATATCCCCACGTACAAAAATGCGGGACGTAACACATATGACGGGACAGGGCCCCGCCGTACCCCTGAACAAACATATACATATGTATAATAACGGAGAACGGTCCAAAGTATAGGCTCGGAACAAGGAGCGCTCCAAGACAAATGACAGGATCCTAAGCAGTGGACCACCCAAACAAGTATCCGTACCGCGCGGCATGAAACGCGGCCGTGAAGAAAGAGGGTCAAGACGAATATGTACCGAGTATGCAAAGCATGAAAACAAAGAATAGGATCATAATCGAACAAAAGGTACGTAAAGTAAATGCAATATCCGTAATATCAAAATGCTTACCGGTTAAAATACAAATCATGCATGGGGCTCTTAGAATATGGTCGCCCTCCGACAATGGCGCCATAACACATCATACTCCAGAAGGTTTCATATCTCCGTATCCCCGTCACACATCATAACATCATAGCATATATACACAGTACCCGGCCGAAAGGGGCTCGGCGTACCGGACACATCATAACACCATAATATATACACTGCCCCGACCAAAAAGTGGCTCGGGCGAGCCGGACACATCATACTCCGGAATAAAGCATAGTGCGCACGATGACATACCGGCCCGGGACTCGGCGAAAGATGTAATAACGAATGTAATTTACGGGCAGTAGTCGTGAATAACCATATGCAACGAAAACATTTTCAAAGATTCAATAGCATAATCAAAACAAACCATTACTTAAGAACCAAAACATTAATCAAATCAAGTTTCCTCCGAACGTCGCTCGGGGACATATCGAATAGAGCTTTGGAATTCATAGATACGTGTCAAAACCATATGACATAGCTTATGGGAACCGAAAGCATAATCATCATTACGTATTCGACAGATAAGTACACTAACCATATCCGAAGGGTCGGGATAGTAGCCATATTAAGTTTTGTCACAAAGTCGTGGGAACTATACAAAGGAAAGTCGCGGGACCCACGGACGGATGTCAACCCAATCCGAGCCCGCCTATGGAAGGTGTAATCATTATACGCTATGGAACATCCCACGAGCATATCAAGGCGATCCGGTTCTGCCTACGAAAGTTACGGCCCTTTTCGACACGTAACCCTTTAGGAACAAAATTTTTATGCAACATTTGAAAACCAATTATTTCAAAGACATAAGGGCCATTATTCCATTACATTACGAATGTCAAAGATAAAATGCAAATAAGAATCGTAGGCATACTCGGATCGCAAGAATAGAATTTTCTCGAGGCTCGTGTCATAGCCTATTTACAACTAAGGCATGCCAAAAGAAGGAAGGGTTAAGCTTTACATACCTCGTCCGCTTCCTAAGCTAATCCGAATTCAAGTCTCGGCTTCTCAAAATCTACAATAACATCATTTGGCACCAAACATTAGTCATAGGCACTTAGAAATCCGATTCTAAGCTAGCACTTCGTTTACGTAAATTTAAAAGCATTTCCCCTGTAAATTCAACAACCCTGAGAATTCAACTCAGCCAATATCATCAACAACAACACCAACAACCATACTAACAACATCAATAAGTAATTCAAAACGTATTCTAACATTAGTAACTCCTTTCTACATAATTCGACAACATTCCAATTACATTCAATTCAACCATATATAATCAAGTCAACATCAATGCTCACACATTCAAGCACTAATCCGAAACCATTCAAACACGACTCAAGAACACTTCCAACAATCCGCAAAATATTCAAACCAACCCAAGCAATGTACTACTCCACCCGAAAACGTCCACATTCAACAAGAACTACAACCACACGTTTCTTTCTTCCAAATTCATTAACTACACCAACGATCCACACATTGACAACATAATTCTCATAAATTCAAGAAACTATGCTAAAATCACATTAACTTCTACAACAACCCACAAACAATTACAACTTCAATTTAAATCATTAAACCTTCATCTTCATCATATAATCCACAACAATCATCAACTAATACACTAAATAAAATTAGTCCATCATAGTCTACCAAAACAACAGCCCCTATACGGCCACACTTCAACACACAACATATCATGATTTCCATCCATTTTTACACACTACAACACATTCAAAACATCCATAACACAACTAATTCCAACCATTTAACCCACATAAAACAGCCCCTTAATCCATAAATCTCAACAAAATAACAAACTAGTTTATAACGCTATTTTCTCCGTTCTAATCCGTTAAAACTCTAATTAAACTTGTTAACAATGAAAAAGGGACCTTAGTCTTACCTTAAGTATGCAGCCAACACGTCACCCTCTTCTTCTTGGCTGATTTTTAGCCCAAATTGAAGGCAACGCAACGTACAACACTTTTCTCTTCATGAGCTTCGCGATTCGGGGCTTAGATTGTGGTCAAAATTTGGTTTCTCTCTCTACCTCTCCTCTCTCTCTCCATCTCTGAAAATTCTGGACGTTTTGGTCTGAAAAATGAAGGAGAAAGCTGAAAATTTCACTTAAATGGCATGGGTATTGGGCCTGACCCGACTTGGAATCGGGTTGGGCCGAATCCTTTGTTCGCCTCGACCTTTCTACTTTAAAATATTCATATCTCCTTATCCCGATGTCACCCGTGGGCCCACGACCTATGGTTGGAAAGCTAATTCAATTATCTACAACTTCTATCTTTGGTATTTTTCCAAATTCCAAACTTATAATACCGTTTCTCGCCCTCAAAGTCGATCACCCGAAAACGTTACTTAAAAATATTTGCTTGGAGGACTTCCACTTTGATTTGGCTCAAGGGTCCTTCTTGAGTTGTGTTTAACTTCACATATATTATTCATATAACTTGTCATATGTCAAAAAAAAATCTCGACATGTGGACCCCACCTCGCTTATGAATAATCCAACGTACAAAAATACGGGATATAACATTAAAAGTCTCAACCTCGTATCCCGGAATAGTCTTGTCCTTAACTTTCCATGGTTAGCTCGGAATGTCCCAATGTACAAAATACGGGATATAACATCCTCCCCCCCTTTAGAACATTCGTCCTCGAATGTTAAACTAGCCTTACAGGGTCTTATAAATGCTTCGGGGGAGGGTCCCTTTTATGGCTATCACGTACAGTTCATTCATCAATCAGCATAACCAAATGAGGAATTTAGATTACTTGTATACATAGGAAATAAGTGGGGATACCTATTCTTCCTCTTCTTGCCGAACCTCGTAACACCGTTCAAGGGTGACACTTTCAGAAATACCCAATTGCCGATCTGTAACTCGAAGTATCGATGCCGATCATCCGCATATGACTTCTGTCGACTCTGAATTGCTAATAACCGTTCCTGAGTGAGTTTCACTTTGTCGATCGCTTGCTCGGATCATATCTAGGTCAACTAATTTAGTTCCATCAACATCAACTAGCCATCGGTGACCTGCACTTCTTGCCATACAGAGCCTCATACGGCCATCCGGATGCCAGAATGGTAGCTATTATTATAGGCAAACTCTATAAGTGGCAACTGATCATCCCACTGCCTCTCGAAATTAAGAACGCAGCCCGCAACATATCCCTTAGCGTCCGAATAGTACGCTCGGTCCGTCCGTCGTCCGAGGGTGACATACCGTATCGAGATTCACTTGCGATTCAATGGTCGCCGTTATTAATCCTTACCTCCTTGTCACTATTTTACCTTTGCATTCTAGGTGCTCACTCAACCTGACTTTGTTGCTAATGGGTATAATGGTTATGTCCCTTAATTATTCCTCCTGGTTCCTTCCCAGGACTACTTCCGTCGGTCCAAAGTATGCATATACGAAATGGTTCTGCACCCTTCGCTATCCTTCACAGTACAACTACGCTTATGGCAACTCATAGTTCCAGTTCAAACTAAATCCTTGGGCTCCTGCCACAATTATTCCTTTAGTTTTCTGCCACAATTGTTCCTTTAACCTCTATCTCTCAAATCTTACAATACAACCCAAAAGCATAGAGTTACGGAAGTTCTTACTCTTTCGCTTTTTCCCGACATTTTGGTCACTTTACCTACCATCTACTCACTTCCTTTCTTTTCCAAATATCATTATATTAGAACTTTCCAAGCTCAACCTGTAGTGAAACAGCATCAACTTGCCTTACAACATTTGTGCCATTTTTGTCACTCGAACTTCGTTACCGTGTCCGATTAATGCCTTCCCCGTGCCGCAACGTCGATTGGCCGGGATATACATACCCGCCGATATAGCCATGTATGGGATATCATATACGTACGTATACATAATTGCTACCATCTTGCTTACAAAATATTTCCAAACGCCATTCAACTTACCCCGCTTCTAAAGCCGTGATGCACCTTCTTTCTTTTCACCGATTCGCCCGCCTCGTCCCATATGACCTCCTAAGGTTTCGTCCGCTCCGTATACTCTACTTTCCTTTAGACCACTCTAGCTTCCCATTTATCCCTCCTATGTCCGACTCGTAGGACTTTAGTAAACTTCCCGTGGGGTCACCCATCCTAAAATTACTCCCACTCAAAGACGCTTAACCTCGGAACTCGATGAAATGCGATGCTCTATTGCTAATATGATAGCGTTTACCTCACCACATGACCTTCAAAGCACATAATTTGGAGCAAGTTGAAGTCTCGACAAGTTTCAAAACGTTCTCGTAACGCATCTCCCTCCGAATTAGAAAGGGTCCTTACTCCAATCAATAATTACCTAATACTTGTAGGCATTTCAAATTCTCGGCTAGGTGGCATTTATATTCCAACGATAAGTGTCCAAAGCTCTCTTGGAATAGTATCTTTATCTCGACCTATATCATCCGTCCCTTTTGATGAAATTATACTGCACCATTTGTTCCTCAAGCCTACCGTCTTTGTCGCTTAAAGATCCCATTATTTTTTAGGTGAAGTCGTGTGCACGCAAGATCCCTTTATGCTTTATGCCCTTTTACGCTTACGTGTACCCAACACATGCTTCTAACTTACTTAAAACATTCCAAGTTCGTCGCAATGTTAGTCTTATCTTATCACCATGTCGTCACACTATACCTTTAAATTCATAACTATGTATTCCCTTTTCGTTCCATATTCGTACTCCTTTAATTACGTCTATATCAGATGCTTCCTTTAGTATTCCCTTACCATATTTCTCCGCATACGTCCCTCCTTTTCTCGCGCACGAGGAGCTTTATAACACTGCTACATTTCCGGAAAATATTACTCCCACATAATCCCTTTCTTATTTATAAATCCTATTCTGTTCACCCCTATTTGTTCTTATGTTCTTATCATGCCAGTCATTTCCTAGCACTCCCTCTACTTCGTTATTCGTCTCTCTATAATCTGGTCTTTCACCGTTCCGTCACTGATATTTCTCGTGTTCGCGGCTACCCCCGTCATCACCTGTTACTACACTGTTATCTTACCCGCTTTTCTTTTCACCTCCTCTTTTTTTTTTTGCGCTCGCTATCGTTTCCGTTATCTCGTAATTTTTTGTTCTGTGCCTTCCCTATAGAAGAACTTCATAAATCCCTCCTAATCAATAGCTCACCTTTGTACTTTAGCCACACCGATCACGTCATACCTTTTAGTCACTTCCTCGCTAGACTTTGCTCATTTTCATAACATTCCTTATTATATTCACATAATATCCCGTTCGTAATCAACCTCATAGTGTCACACTTCTCAACTTTTGCCCTTTTCGGTCAATCTTATCTTTAATATCTCACAAGCTGTCTTGTCAGCACCTTTATATCCGTCACAACCCTCTTTTTTTGTACTCTGGTCTCAATTGTACTATTATTTCTTCTGGCTATAATTCTCGTTATAAGTTATCCATGCTTATCAATTCAGTTGGTACCTTAATATAACACTCCATCAAGATTTGCCAATCTCTTCTAACTCATCTCTTAATATCACAAGCCCTTTCCAAATTCTTTTTACCATGTCGATACCGACCTCTTAATTACCATTACCGCCAATTCAAGTAATTAATTTATTTTTCAAGGTCGCCATACTTGCAACTTAGTCAAATTCTATCTTTACTATTAACACGACCTTTCAAGACATATTACAAACCCCTATCTCATTTCCTTCTTATTTCCTGGAAAAATTTCGGCAGAGTTTCCTCTATATTTCTTACTATCTCAAAACCTGTACGCAAGAAATACCAACAATGCCTCACAGGGCCAACATATATACACATATCATATCATTTTACAGCCACACAGGGCTCCCAATATTAACATCAGTATGAAAATGATGGGCTTACCTCGTATGTCCAATTCGAACTGCACCTGTTACACTTTCCTGTTTACTTTTCCCTTCCAATTTTTTTTTTTTGACTTTACATTTCAATCGTACTTTAATGCCTTAGTCAACATATGCCTTTCGTACCTTTACTTACCCGCTTGCTTTGTAACTTCCAGTATCGTCAATCGCTTCCTTCCGTCGATGTCGTCCTTCTGCTGAAATCAAAGGTTAGTACGGAGAATCTCATTTCCTATGACTTGGCTCTATCGCACGATCTAAGATAGAAAGAGGGTCACTGATTCCTAAATGCCCCGGCCCTCCCGTTTATGAGTGTGGCCGGCTTCACACCATAAACAAGACTCTGCCGGACACGGCCTGTAGACAATCCGAGGACGAACCGCTCTGATACCACTTTTGTCACGACCCAACCCCGTAGGCCGTGACTAGTGCCCGAGCTGGGCACCCAGACATAACCATTAATCAGAAACCGCATACAAATAGCTTACATATATACAAAGGTCAGACATACATATATACATCGGACCATAGCCGACATAATCGGATCTTATACACACGGATACAAATGATACGTCACCCCATATATATATATATATATATATATATATATATATATATATATATATATACATACCGCGGTCACAACTTCCAGCGGATGGTATCATGCATAAGCCAGCAAGGCTGTCATCATACAGGGGGACGTCCAGAACACAGATCACACTGACACAACTGAGCAGTAACCACCCATAACCCACACATATGTCTACTGACCTCTAAGAGTCATAACAGAATCATATGACGGGACGGGTGGCCCCGCCGTACCCCCGAACAAACATATACATATGTATAATAAGAATCCGGTCCAAAGTATAGGCTCGAACAAGGGAGCGCCCCAAGACGTGGACAGGATCCTAAGCCGGTGGACCACCCAAACAAGTATCCGTACCGCGGCATGAAACGAAACCCCCCGAAGAAAGGGGTCGATCAAGACGGAATATGTACTGAGTATGCAAAGCATGAAAACAGTAAATAGGATCATAATCAGAACAAAAGGTACAGAAAGTAAATGCAATATCCAGAATATCAAAATGCTTACTGGTTAAAATACAAATCATGCATGGGGCTCTTAGAATATGGTCGCCCTCCGACAATGGCGCCATAACACATCATACTCCAGAAGGTTTCATATCTCCGTATCCCCGTCACACATCATAACATCATAGCATATATACACAGTACCCGGCCGAAAGGGGCTCGGCGTACCGGACACATCATAACACCATAATATATACACGGTTCCCGACCAAAAAGGGGCTCGGCGAACCGGACACATCATACTCCGGAATAAAGCATAGTGCGCACGATGACATACCGGCCTGGGACTCGGCGAAAGATGTAATAATAGAATGCACGAGCAGAGTCGTGAATAACCATATGCAGTCGAAAACATTTTCAAAGACTCAATAGCATAATCAAAACAAACCATTACTTAAGAACCAAAACATTAATCAAATCAAGTTTCCTCCGAACGTCGCTCGGGGACATATCGAATAGAGCTTTGGAATTCATAGATACGTGTCAAAACCATATGACATAGCTTATGGAAACCGAAAGCATAATCATCATTACGGATTCGATAGAGATAAGTACACTAACCATATCCGAAGGGTCGGGATGGTAGCCATATTAAGTTTTGTCACAAAGTCGTGGGAACTATACAAAGGAAAGTCGCGGGACCCACGGACGGACGTCAACCCAATCCGAGCCCGCCTATGGAAGGTGTAATCATTATACGCTATGGAACATCCCACGAGCATATCAAGGCGATCCGGTTCGTCTACGAAAGTTACGGCCCTTTTCGACACACGTAACCCTTTAGGAACAAAACTTTTATGCAACATTTGAAAACCAATTATTTCAAAGACATAAGGGCCATTATTCCATTACATTACGAATGTCAAAGATAAAATGCAAATAAGAATCGTAGGCATACTCGGATCGCAAGAATAGAATTTCCTCGAGGCTCGTGTCATAGCCTATTTACAACTAAGGCATGCCAAAAGAAGGAAGGGTTAAGCTTTACATACCTCGTCCGCTTCCTAAGCTAATCCGAATTCAAGTCTCGGCTTCTCAAAATCTACAATAACATCATTTGGCACCAAACATTAGTCATAGGCACTTAGAAATCCGATTCTAAGCTAGCACTTCGTTTACAGAAATTTGGGCATTTCCCCGTAAATTCAACAACCCCGAGAATTCAACTCGGCCAATATCATCAACAACAACACCAACAACCATACTAACAACATCAATAAGTAATTCAAAACGTATTCTAACATTAGTAACTCCTTTCTACATAATTCGACAACATTCCAATTACATTCAATTCAACCATATATAATCAAGTCAACATCAATGCTCACACATTCAAGCACTAATCCGAAACCATTCAAACACGACTCAAGAACACTTCCAACAATCCGCAAAATATTCAAACCAACCCAAGCAATGTACTACTCCACCCGAAAACGTCCACATTCAACAAGAACTACAACCACACGTTTCTTTCTTCCAAATTCATTAACTACACCAACGATCCACACATTGACAACATAATTCTCATAAATTCAAGAAACTATGCTAAAATCACATTAACTTCTACAACAACCCACAAACAATTACAACTTCAATTTAAATCATTAAACCTTCATCTTCATCATATAATCCACAACAATCATCAACTAATACACTAAATAAAATTAGTCCATCATAGTCTACCAAAACAGCCCCTATACGGCCACACTTCAACACACAACATATCATGATTTCCATCCATTTTTACACACTACAACACATTCAAAACATCCATAACACAGCTAATTCCAACCATTTAACCCACATAAAATAGCCCCTTAATCCATAAATCTCAACAAAATAACAAACTAGTTTATAACGCTATTTTCTCCGTTCTAATCCGTTAAAACTCTAATTAAACTTGTTAACAATGAAAAAGGGACCTTAGTCTTACCTTAAGTATGCAGCCAAGACGTCACCCTCTTCTTCTTGGCTGATTTTTAGCCCAAATTGAAGGCAACGCAACGTACAACACTTTTCTCTTCATGAGCTTCGCGATTCGGGGCTTAGATTGCGGTCAAAATTTGGTTTCTCTCTCTACCTCTCTCTCTCTCTCTCTCCATCTCCGAAAATTCTGGACGTTTTGGTCGAAAATGAAGGAGAAAGCTGAAAATTTCACTTAAATGGCATGGGTATTGGGCCCGACCCGACTTGGAATCGGGTTGGGCCGAATCCTTGTTCAGCTCGACCTTTCTACTTTAAAATATTCATATCTCCTTATCCCGATGTCACCTGTGGGCCCACGACCTATGGTTGGAAAGCTAATTCAATTATCTACAACTTCTATCTTTGGTATTTTTCCAAATTCTAAACTTATAATACCGTTTCTGCCCCTCAAAGTCAGATCACCCGAAAACGTTACTTAAAAATATTTGCTTGGAGGACTTCCACTTTGATTTGGCTCAAGGGTCCTTCTTGAGTTGTGTTTAACTTCACATATATTATTCATATAACTTGTCATATGTCAAAAAAAATCTCGACATGTGGACCCCACCTCAGCTTATGAATAATCCAACGTACAAAAATACGGGATATAACATTAAAAGTCTCAACCTCGTATCCCGGAATAGTCCTGTCCTTAACTTTCCATGGTTAGCTCGGAATGTCCCAATGTACAAAATACGGGATATAACATAAGCACACTGAGTGTGCGACCGCACCTCCCCTCCTCTCCCAAGGGAGGATATTGGGCAGTGAGGCCAGCCAATTTGTCAAGTTGGCGGCCAATATGCGGCTTAGCACACTGAGTGTGCGACCGCACATTGCCCAATTTTCCTGATTTCGCGAAAATGCGTTCTTTTCGATTCGTTTAACCTCCAATCCTTATGGAACCTTCTTGGTACTTGTGTAAAAATTCATTAACCATCTAAAGGGACCTATAGCTCCCTCTCAAGGAATTAATAAACAATGTATAACTCAAATGATACGAAATCTTCCCAAAACATGACTCAAATTCCAATTCCTTTGACGAGCTTACTTCCACCAATTCATATGACTCCAAAACCTCATATGCATAACCACATCTGAATGACTGTGCACCTATGCGTATCATAGTCCGTCCATAGGGCATACAACCTTTTTGGATACAATTAACGTGATGCAAATGCAATGCAATACATGAATATCATATATGTATGTAAATATATGGCTTTACCCATTCGGTCCATCGAGCATCACATCATATCAGCCCTTTCGGGCATCATAATCATCATATACCAACTAATCAGGTGGTTTGTGTATATAACGCCATAGCCCTTCCCATTCCCCATAATATCATGATGCATAAGTATATAAATATGTATGTATAGATGATGCATGACAAGACTTATGAAACTCGGAACTCCCTTCGGAGTGACTTTCAAGTCGTTACCTTGCTACCTTGTTAAGAACATCTTCTTATTTTCATACGCCCCCTTCGGGACTTAGAATCCTTATGAAAATGTATATAAATATGAAACCTTATATATATGCCCTTTCGGGACTTAGGAACTCAAGACATGATCAATATCATCATCTGGGAAACAAAGACATAAACTCTTAACACTTCTAGGATTAGAGTCATTATGAGAAACGTTTGGTTACATTTTGTTTCCATATAGACCATGCCAAAAGAATGAAGGAAAGGTTAGCCTGAGCTTACATGATTAGCTCAACTTATGATTCCAACACTGGCCAATCTACAATTAAGGTAAAGGAAACCATAAACAGCTCGAAAAAGGTTCATACAATACTTCACTAAGCTCGTAATCAACTTCCATAAATTCGGGTAGCATTTCCCTTGTAATCCTCGCTTCTTTCTAACTCCAATTCAATTCAACAACACAATATAATAGCAACAACAACAACAACTTTATATATGTCTCTTTGAACTCAAATCATCAACTTTCAAAGATATACAGCAAAACAGCTCAATATACGCCTTGTATACGATATCTTTATACACTTCCTTCCACCAAATTCATGAAGTACAGCAACACATCACAATAACAACATCAATTACTATCTATATACAAGGAAACTATATCAACTACACAACAATAAGAAGTTCCAAATCAACCACAAATAGCCCATAAGCCAACACCAACATCAAATACGAGTTACGGTATAATTTTTGTATTTCTCATCCCACAATTTAGCTATGACCTCGATGAACTTAAATATATCTAAGAGAGGGTAATTCTTACCTTATATGCCAAGAACTACTCTTCCTCCACCTTACTTCACTTCGAAGAAAGCTCGGATTCAACAACACGACAAAACGGAACAACGAGATCGAAGCGGTGAGCGGAACCCGTAACAAAATTAACTAACGTTGCTGCTCCAATATCTTCCCAAAGAATTTCTCCTCCATTTAACTTGCTGGAATGATTTGGTGAATAAAAGAATACTCAAAGTGAAAGTATAATTTTTTTTTTCAAAGTGCAAGAAAGAATTTCCTAAAGAGGAAAATCTTTGCTGGATATATTTTTGTTGGGTTCGTTCTTTGCCTTAATGAATTTTGCTTGGAACGTTGCTGCATATGGTAAGGTTCTGTATATGGTAAGTCACTGAATATAGTAAGTTGTTGTGCATATAATTCTTTTTCCTCCAAATCCCTTCCCCCTATAGTGAGATAACATGATACATAATTGTATCCCCTTTATTTAAGCCTTTACACGTGTCATCCATAAACCAAACTTTTGCCACCTAACATTAATATGCCACCATCACCTTATGTGTCATATGCCCATTAAATTGCTGCCACATTTCAAGGATTCTTGTAGATTATGAGCCCGTTTGGATTGACTTATAAGCTGCTGAAAATAACTTATAAGTTGTTTTCAGCTTTTTTGAGTGTTTAGCTGGCCAGCTTATAAGCCATTTTGTGCTTGAAATAAGCCCAAAAAAATAATTGGCCTATTTGGCTTAGCTTATCTAAAACAGCTTATAAACTGAAAATAGCTTATAAGCCAAAAAAAATAAGTTGGGCTACCCCAACTTATTTTTTTTTGGCTTATAAGCTATTTTCAGCTTATAAGCTACTTTTATTAAGCCCATCCAAACAACCTCTATATCCAACCAGTAATTATCCATTTAATCCTACTTAATACAATAATTAACTTCGTACTCTCCCACTTTATTCCAACATTTAACCAATTACCCATATAATAAATTTGTTGATCTCAATTCACTCAAATAGTAAACACTTTTATCGCACTTCCTATACTCATTATCATAATCATGTGGTATAACACTAATCCATAACCTCTTTATGCACGCACAAAATATTATTTCCAATCACTGTCATCACAATTTTAAGTCCAAAATCAATTCGGGACTTCAACCTTCTATACACTTACTAAACATGATCTTAAACTCTTGTATACTTAAGATTAACATGACTAATCCCTTATAACCTCAAAGATAGCCCCGCTCTCCAAGTCTACGCCAATTAACTTACGATGAAACTCGACTGTTACGCCTCTCGTTTTCCGTTGTAGAAGAACCTATGGCTTTCTAGTCGGGTAGGCCTTGGGAATAGACTCGAGTTTGAGTTTTGGAGGTAGAAAGTATCTTACCCCATGTATAAAGGTACCAGCAGGTGTTCCTGGCAATTTACGGGATTAGAAGTTGAACGAATCGAATCGACGCGATCTGAACTGAACCGGAGAAGTCTGCAGACACCAGTCATCGTCGATGGGTCGTCGACATGGTCGACAGACCGTCGTTATGCGTTGTCAATGGGCTTCTGCAGCCCTGAATCTGCAGGCACAGGTCGACAGGAAAGTTGACGGGTCGTCGACCCGCTCATTAAACCGACCGCTGGGGACTTTTTAATTCCTTGTATAAATATGTGGTTCACGACTTTAATTCTCATTTTCTCTCTTCCAAGTCAGAGAAAACCCTAGTATATTTACTCCCAACATTTTCTATCATATTAGCGGGGATTTGGTAAGATCCGAGCCCCGTAAGCCCGAGCTTGTGAAGAAGAAGGTTGTTTCTAGGATTTTTTCAAGTCGGAAAGCTTAGGAAATTGGAGTTAAAGTTAATATTTGGATTCTTAGACCCTCAAGGTATGAAAAAGATTTCTATCCTTGTATTTAAGTTATTTATCAAGGATTTTAGTGGTTTTAAGCAAAGAGAGGGTATTTGTGGAAGTGGTAAGTTGAGGAAGGTTAAGCTAGTGATTTGTGGTTATGTTAAGAGATGATTGGAAATGGATTTAAGTATATTTTGTTATATGAGTGTTGTCTTTGTTGTTGTGGTTGATGTTGGACCGAATGTGAAGTTGAAGAGTTGTAAGCTTATAAGAAATCTTTGTCTACAAATCGTTAAGCTCTATATGTATCTAAAGATGGTGAGTAAGTGAAGTAAATAGTCTAATTCAGGCCTATGTTATCTTAATTGTGGACTTACAAGTTCAAGAGGTAGGAGTTGGACGATTGGATATACTTCAAGGTATGTTAAGGCTATCTTTTCTTTCCTTTGGCATGATCCTATGATATGAGCCAACGAGCGAGTAAGCGAGCTTCCATATTACTCTACTCTTAGAAGCATTAGGAGTACTTCAGTCTTTGATGATTCATTTACCCCGTTTATGATGATTCCTTCTGTTCATGGGTCTAGTTTTATGTATCCAGCTCTATGTATATAGTTTATTCATGCATTACATTCATTATATATCCATGTACATTGACTCGTGACCAGAAGGCGTTATATACGTGAATATTAGATATATGTGGGGTATGAGAAGAGATATAGGCATTATATACGCATTACCACCTGATCAGCTGGTGCACAGTGATAATGATATTGACGATATTGATTATGGCCGCACAGGAGCCGATATGATATGATGAGATGTCATAGAGGCTTGACAGGCGTTATACACGCACACATATCAGGCATTATACACGCACATATATCTAGATGTATGACCTTCATTGATAGGCATGAGCATGCATATTCTGTGCCCATAGTGGCATTATCAGGTATATAGATTCATGAAGATACATACAGATACTAGTTCATACAAGTACATGCAGATAGTTATTTTAGCTTATGAGTTTAGATCTTATTCGTGATTCTTACATATATATGTTGTTCTTATGTCTTACATACTCAGTACATTATCGTACCGACTCCGGTGCTCGGGGGGCTGCGTTCATGCCAGAGAGAGAGAGAGAGAGAGAGAGTGACAGAGTAGGTGGTCCAACTTAGTAGGAGCTTTATCCAGCAGTGATCAGTGCACTCCATTTGATCTAGAATTGCAGTCTATTTTGGTATGCCATTCTTTTGAGATGTATATAGATGGGTATGACGGGGCCCTGTCCTGTCCTTTCTACAACTTTTATTCTAGTAGAGGTCTGTAGACAGTTGTACGTATTAGTCAGATGATGTAGCCTTGTCGGCTTCTATTCTTTTGTGTACAGTATATGTAGTAGCCTAGCTGGCTTGCACTGTTCTTTCAGCATGTTTATGTATATACAGATTGTTCAGAGTTCTTGATGTCACCTATTTATGAGATCAGTTTAAGCCACTTATGGGCCCTTGTTGTTCAGTAAGGTTCAGATATGAGTATAGGGGTGTTTGGTCGCTAGAGGTCAGACACTCATCACGACTCATCGGCAGGTGATGTAAGTGACGGTATACGGTTCGATTCCCGTCCTAGGGTTGTCTACGGACCGTGTCTACAGTGAGTCTTGTTTATAGGCTTGTTGTGCACCACACTTATAAACAAGAGGCTACGAGACATTTAGGATGATGTCATTCTTTCTCTCTTAGATTGTGCGATAGACCCTGTGTTAAGCGTTCGCCTTCTAATGAATTGTTCTGATTTCAGCGATGCCCGCGAAAGCTGGCTACCCGCCAGAAGGCGCAGAGCGGCGGTGAGGCCACTTGCCGTACTCCTCGGTAGGCCACGAGGGCCCGAGGATGAGATTCGAGTGTGGGGCCGTTCGAGACATAGCACACCCAGCCTCCCGGCCACCCTCCCCCAAATCCTCGACCGGATGCACCGAGCCGGGATGCGCGGGATGCTATGCGCTATTATTGACTAGATTAGTAGCCGCCCGGAGCTCGGCGGCGAGGAGTTGGTGTTGACCAGGCAGACAGGGCTAGTAGTTCGAGGGTTAAGACCTTCCTTGGGTTAGGTCCTCCAGAGTTTTCGGTGATAAAAAAAATGTGGACCCCCAGGATTTCATTGATGGTATGCAGAGGACCTTGAGAGTTATGCACGCGGATGAGGTCGAATCTGTGGAGTTGGCTTCTTATAGGCTTCGTGATATTGCGGTACAGTGGTATCAGACTTGGGAGCTATCTAGGGGAGAGAATGCCCCTCCAGTGGTTTGGCGAGAGTTTTCAGATGCTTTCATTCGCCATTATCTATCTTCTGAGGTCAGGCGAGCCCGAGCAGACAAGTTCTTACATATTGAGTAGGGCAGTATGAGTGTCCAGGAGTATTGTGTGTATTTCGATTCCTTGGCTAGGTATGCCCCAGCCATGGTGGCTGAGATAGAGGATAGAGTTCATCGCTTCGTGGCTGGTCTAGGGCCACACTTAATAGATAAGTGTACGACTGCTGCATTACAGCCAGGCATGGATATCTCCCGTATACAGGTGTCACGACCCGACTAGGGGCCATGACGGGTACCCTGAGCTGACTACCGAGCACCACTCATCAGACTATTCATCATACTCAACCTGAACATATATATAAACCCCAAAGCTATACATAGATATACATAAGCCCGCACGGCTACAAAAATGATATACAAAATGTACACTGACATCATCATGGGACACAACTTACCCATACGTACGTATCTACGAGCCTCTACTAGAGTACTAGACATAAGGACGGGACAGGACCCTGTCGTACCCATATATGTACACAAAAAATATATCTCAAAATAGCACCTCCGGAGTAACAGAGTGATCCCGTCATCTGGCGATAGCTCCTGTGAATCTAGGTCACCTCCTCGTTACACCGTGCACGAACATAGCGTCCAAAAAAAAGGACGTCAGTACGAACATTGTACTGAGTATGTAAGGCATAAACAACAATAATACATCGATGAAACAAGGCGACATTAAGTAAGGAACAACCTGTGATTGTCTGTCACTTAAGACTAAAATAATGCATGCTAACTTACTTCATAACATCATCATATCATGTATGCATGTATATAAGCTACCCGACCATATAGGTACGGTGTGATCATCATTAGCCCGCGTCTAGGCCTCCCGCGTCCGAGGTAAACATCTCATGCCGCCCACTAGTGGTGTACGCCGTACAATACGGGTACGGTGTATACGCCCGCCTTAGCGGTGTCTACCCGGCCATATAGGCACGGTGTAATATCATCATCATAGACTTATCATGAATCATGCATAAAAACTCAAACACAACTATAACTCTATCGGGGTGACGTAAGGTCTTGAACCCCCGATTCCATTATGGAGTTTCATAAGCATTTTGCCTCACCTTGAAGGAACTAGCATTATAAGGTGAGTGTAACACAATGAAAAACATCAAAGAACCATAATTAGGATGTTTAAACTTAGGCTCATCATCATCATTATCGTTATCATAACGTATCTCTTATCTCTATCTCATAAGAAGCTCTTTTCAATATTGACTTATAGTTTTCGGAATGTAAGAAAGTCATGGAGAGATCGAAAAAATCATGTCATAAGAATCATGCCTTAGAAAGAAGGGACTAGCCTTACATACCTTTTCGTTTAGCTACTTTTTCACTTAAACGTTCCCCTCCAATTTTCACGTTTCTACCTTCAAGAGAGTTCGTAATAATATTAGATAATCGATAACATGAGCATACTTGAACTAAAGCTAGAGAAAATTGGGCAGCATCTCCTTTGTTTCTACTACTTTCTCTATATCATTTAACAACTCCCAATCATCAATAATAACATTCATAATATCATAATCAATAACTTTTGTCAAGTCCATCATTATCCAACTCCCACAATTTCCGTTCAAGGTTATCCATAACCATGATCATAATACAACATTACATTCATCCGCATATAATGTTTCTCCCATGTTCTTAATATCATTTATAACATAATTATAATCACAACATATCAAGAATCATGATTCATGTTAAGCTACTACTCAAAAATGACACTATTCTCATATTTGTAACCCATTTCTATTTCCTTCCATAATCCAACTCTTTCAATCCCTCAATACTCTAAATAACATGAATTGATCATAAAACTTACCTTTGATAGTATGAGGATGACCTTTAGATGAAAATACTTCTCTTGGGAAAAACCCTAGCTTCAATCCAAGGAGATTTCTTGACTTGTACAACCCTAGTAAGCATTCATGCAGTTGATTATCTTGGTTTGATGAAGTTGATCCTTAATTTCTCTTGGATTCTTGTAGATGAAGTGTGGAGAGAGTTCTAGAGACTTCTTGAGGTGTGGAGAGAAAAATGAGAAATGAAATATGAACTTGGGGTCCTCTTATTTGAAACTTAAAATTTTGTCCCGACACAATTATACGGACACACATACGGTCCGTATGTGTGACCGTATAATGGTTCTAGTGAAGACCCCTTTTCTGGGTAGCTTATACGGTCAGATATATGGGCGGTATCTTTTATACGGTCCTTTATACGGACCGTATGATTCTCAGTTCTCCGAAACTTGTCCTCGACGACTTGTTTTGCCTCCAATCCTTATGGAACCTCCTTAACACTTGTTTAACACTTCATTAACAATCTAAGCGGCGTTATAACTCTTTTTTAATACATCATTAAGTTCATGTAAACTCGGTGCTTTGCAAACCCCTTTTCAAAACACGGCTTATGCTTAACATTCTTTAATGAACTTTCTTCTCGTGCTTCAAAAGTCTTTGGAATCTTAATGGAAACCTTTAAGTGCTACTTCTTGCTCATAAAAACATCATATACTTCTTACCCAATGTTAGTCTATTCACTTAGGCAACAGCATGAAATTTTTCTGAGGTGTAACAATAGGCGTATGCACAGAATTTGGAGGATCGTAAACGCCAGCGGAGGATAGAGCGAGAGCGTGACCGGGGCCGTGGTAAGAGGGCTAGATCTATTGATATGGTTGGTGAGTTCAGGGGAGGACAGAGACAGCAACATTCTAGATATTCCTATCAGTCGACAGGGAGTGCACCTCCGCAATTTTCAGGCCCTAGGTTTGATCGGTCTTCTTATTCCGGAGCGGGCCAGAGTTCTAGAGCATCAGGCTCTCAGTACAGACCAGATTCAGGACAGGTGAGGCCACCGTTGCCGCAGTGTGCTCAGTGTGATAGGCTACACGCTGGGCAGTGTCGATTGGGATTGGATGGTTGTTATGCTTGTGGCCAGTCAGGCCACAAGATGAGGGAGTGCCCGATGAGGGTTGGCACAGGTATGGTTCAGCCTATGAGGTCTATGGCTGGTTCTTTTTCTACAGTATGCCCTTCAGGGCAAGCTTTCCAGGCACTAGCAGGACGGGGTAGAGGGAGGAGTGAAGCATCCAGCTCGAGCGGTCCTCAGCACTGCCTATATGCATTGGCTGGTAGACAAGACCGTGAGACGTCTCCTGATGTTGTTATATGTATATTATCAGTTTCCTCCCATAATGTTTATACATTGATTGACCCAGGTTTCACTTTATCATATGCTACGTGATACGCTCAAATTACACCTATTAATGGTATAACGCGGACGTTGTCAAATATAGTAACCCAACAAGGTTGGGGTCGAATCCCACAGGGAATATGGTGTGAAAAGGTTACTAAAATCGTAGATGCTAAGTTCTAGGTCTAATGTCTTAATCCGATGATTTTGGTAAGAATTGGTTTTTCTATGACTAATTGCTAATCTATGTATTTGGTGGGAATTTATGGTAAGAAAACTAAGGTTGTGTCCCCGTTAGATAGGGTGTATGCTCATGGGTATTGATCTTGATATACTCACAATGGATCATAGAATGAATGCACTTAATCTCTGTGTTAATCTCTACTATTTCCCAATAAATAAAGATTATGTCTTTCTATGATTTTCCCAAATATAAGAAAGTGGTTATGAAGAATGATTAATCATGCCAAAAAAATTCTTCTTATTCCTAAGTGAATTTATTAACAAAGTTTAATCTTTGAGTTCTTTTTTTTATTTTAAAACCCA
>NC_081344.1:54053119-54155057 GCF_029784015.1 Lycium ferocissimum
CCCCCGCCCGCTTCGCTATTGAACAAGTAAAAACTCAAAATCTACAACAACGTCATTAGATACTAACATTAGTCATAAGCATCGAAGAATTCAATTCCAAGCCATCATTTTATCTACGAAATTTGGGCGACATCTCTATAAATTCAACAACCCCGAGAATTCAACTCGGCCAAATCTCCAACAACAATACCAACAACCATATAAACAACATCAATAATTAATTCAAAACGCATTCTAACGTTAGTAACCTTCATCCATAGTGAATTGACATTCCATTTACATTCAATTCAACTACATACAATCAAATATGCCAACGATCTCACATTTAAGTACTAATCCAAGACCATTCAAACAGATTCAAGAACATTTCAAACAATCCATAAAATATTAAAAATTAGCCCATTATGACCTTTAATGATTCAATTTTTAAAATCTAGTTTCATATTTACTGTTAAGCCCTTTCCTTTAGTGCCTAACCAAACACATATGCACACCTAAACTCTTTATTTAATCAAATCATCAATCATTCCTAAATGTATACTTAAATCTAAATCGGGGTCTCTTTTGGTCTAGGAATCGAATCCATGTGATCCCAGGTCCTTTGACCGATGAGCATACGGACCCCGCGGGCCGTGGGGGTGCCATGGTGGCCTTTATATAAAGGAAAGGTGCTATGAACCAAGCTAGGCTAGGTTCTCCCTTAATCCTCTCTCCGGGGCACCTTTTAGAAAGGCTCTTCTTAGGTTATGTGGTCTTAGCTCACTTTCGGTCCATTGTGATCATGTGGAAACTTGTTTCTAAAACTTTTCACGGCCAAGAATTCAATACAAAAAATTTTAAGTACATGTACATACAAAAAGATATGATCATTTAAGTTAGGGTCGTAACTGTTACACCTTGGAAATTTCCCCTTAGCGCACAACTGAATAGACTCACGAATGGCATGATGAATACAAGGCCTGGATAAGCAAGAAATAGCAATTTATAGTCCTAACTAAGATTTCCAAAGACATTCAAATTGAAGAAAGAAAGTTGTTAAGAAAGCGAGTTATAAGTTGAGTGTGTCGGGCAAAATTATGAGTATTGAGTTAATGGTGCCTTAAGGATGTTTTGGAGAAGAGTTATAATATCCCCTAGATCAATAATGAAGTGATAAACAAGTGTCAAGAAGGTTCATGGGATTGGAGATCAAATGAAACGACGGGAACCATTCGGTGGAGCGTGAGTTCCACGACCATGTTCCACGGACAACATCATGATCCACGGACCGTGGATGTGTCCGTGGAACAGCCTGGGCAGAGAAGATGGCTGGCTGGTCATGAACCACGACCGCCCACGCCTTGTGTGTTTCGGGTTCGCGGACCGTGGGAACGATCCGTGGGAAGTCCCGCGACCGAAATTGTTCCAAGTCTTTAAATGTGATCCCACTTCATTTATTTCATTTCCACCACCCTTCTTCATCTCTCAAGACCTCTAGAACCTTCTCTATATTTCATCCGTAAGTAAACAAAGGGGATCAACGATCAACAACAAGAAATCAAGTGAAATCAAGTGAAGGAAACTTCATTAAAGTTATTCAACTCAAGAAATCTCAAGAAAGGAAAGATAAGGTTTTGGTGGAAAAGGTGGATTGTCATTCAAGACTTATTCCTCTATCAAGTAAGGTAAGTTTTATGGTCTTTCTATGTTGTTTGAAGTATTAGTAAGTTGAAATACATGAATGGTAGAAGAGAATAGAAAATGGGTCTTAAATGGGTGAATAATGTCAATGTGGAATAGTAGTTGGAGTGAATCATGAAAATGGCTACGTTGAGATTATAAATGCGTTATAAATGATATTTAGAACATGAAATAAGTATTGTAGGTGAAAGTATGTGATAATAGACTTTGGTCATGATTTTGGAGAATTGGAGTAGAATTGGGAAACGTGAATAATGTAAATGAATGACGATTGTTGCTAGTGATATTGTGAGCGTTGTTATGAATGTTGGGAATTGATATAGAATATGGCGGAAAGTAGTATGAACAAAGGAAACGCTGCCCAATTTTCCTTAGCCTTAAGAAGCGCGTTCTTGTAATTGCCTAGCTAACGGCGATACGAACTCTCTTGAAGGTAAAGACGCAAGCATTAGAGGAGAACGAGCAAGCAATAGAGTAACTAAACGACAAAGGTATGTGAGGCTTAACTGTTATAGCCCGTATTTTATACGTTTGGAAATTTCGAAGTCGACATGGAAAGTTAAGGCGAGACCATCTTCAAAAATTATTTTAATGTACGAGTTGTCGTGAATATTATTTATGACTATTATTAGTATGGAAATATTGTGAGAGGCTAAGGGCAAAAAGAGAAATTCGCAAAATAGGCCGTGAAAATAATGCGGAAGGCTAGGGGCAAAATGGTAATATTGAGAAAAGTCGAGGGGCAAAACGGGAATTTCACCAAAGGGTTCATGAGAGTTCAAAAAGGGGCCATATTGGCCATGTGACAAAAAAAATGAAGAAGAATGGAAAAGATGACAAATAAGTCATCTTTTAATTTAGAAAATTCAAGAAAAAGAATGAATAATCTAGAGAAATTGAGAGAGGGCATGTGCCCCTCACATGCTTGAGGATTTATATATATATATATATATATATATATATATATATATGTTCATCTTTTAATTCAAGAGAAAAGCAAGAAAAAAAAAAAAGACAAAGGCCAAGGCCATTCGGCCAAGGCAAGAAAAAGAATAGAAAAGAAAAAATTCAAGTCTTCAATCTTTGGTTCAAAAATTATGTTCTTCAAGTGTTTCTACCAAGTCAAGGATGCTCTTTAATGTGGTGCAATTGTTGGAGCAAGAAAACCATCCCTTGTGGCAAGTTCAAGATTCTAGCTAAGTGAAGAAATTGAAGGAAAGGTGAGAATTTCTCTTCCTTTATGTATTATGGAAGGTTTACGTGTGTTGTAGCAAGTTGAGTTGAATGAAAATCATGGAAATAGTAGGTGTTGTGTGTGGCCGTATATGTTTGGTGTTATGTATGGGTGATGGATTAATTATTTTATGTAGTATGTAGTTGTTGTTATAATGAGTAGAAATGGATGATTGTGGATGATGTGGTATGTAGAATTACATGAAATTCATGAAAATGTGTAGTATGCATGTGTGGCCGAATATGGTGGTGTTGCATGGAAAGAAATGAATACATTTTACTTAATCTTGTGTTGTTGTTGTAATGTCTAGAAAAGAATGAAAAAAAAAATCATGAAAATCTATGTGTTGTTGTTGTGGCCGAATGGTATAGGATATGGTAAGTTGATGTAATTTAATATTCTAGTTATTGTTGTTATGGGCTATGGACGAACAATGAAGGTTGTTGTCAAAGTTAACGTATATGAAGGATAATGAAATGTGTGATTGTTGTTGAAGTCGAAGGTTTCGGATGAAGTAGCATGTAGATTAAGTTGTTCGAACATTGTGCGAATTGAATTGAAGTGTTATTGAAATATATGACAAAGGTTGCTAGTGATAAAGTGTGTCTTGAATGGATTGTGGGTATTGTTGGTTGATATTTTGGCCGAGTTTCATTCTCGGGTTGTTGTTGTTGATTGAAATTGGCCAAGTTGAACTTGGTGGGATGGAGTAATTACAAGGGAAGTCCGCCGAAATTTCGGTGAGACAAATGATTACTTTGAATTTCAACTTCTAGATGCTCAAATTGACATTTGGTAAATGTGACCAAATCGTAGATTTTGGCGGATTTGCAAATTGGATTTGAAGTAAACGCGAAGGAGCGAAAAGAGGTATGTAGACTTTACTTTCCTTTCTTGGCATGTCTTAGACGTAGTAGGTTTGGACATGGGCCTCGGGGACAGTTCCTTTCCTAGAAATCCGAGATTGAAATTGGTCACTATTCATTCAGTAAAATTGAAGTAGATGTTCATGAATAGTTGAAAGAAATGTCTAAACACCTAGAACTTGCATGAATAACACCGATCACCCTAAAACCCTCATAAGTAATGTCACGAAACGTATTATACGTAAAGCGTGTACACCACCTCATTTGATCCGAGGTGGGCCCACTATTCCCGAATTCCCTCCTATTGTTCCATTAGGCTTATTTCCGTACTATAGTCAATGAAAGTTCTTGGTTATCATCCCGACTGCCAAACAATAGATGTTTAACTAAACCTTTGACCCCAATGCATGATTTTCCTTACTAAAAGTTTACAAGTGTTTTCTAAAATGTTTATTTTTCCTCAAAAACCAAGCTTTACAATATTGAAGGTCTTAAGGAATGAAAACGACGACTATGGCTCTATGATGATATGATGATAATGATGATGCCGATATGAGAAGAAGTCTATGATGAGAATGCCAAGGATATGTTCTTACTACGAATATGACGATATGAAATGTTAAGCTATTTTTTGGATAATGACTATTTTCAAAGGTTTTAAAGTAAACGAAATGATGCCTTATTGTCACGACCAAAGTGGTATCGAGCGTTTGGAAATCTATTGGAGAGCTTCAATTTACTCATTATGTAATGAAAGTCGTACGATGGGCGGACGCGATTATCTTTTGGGAGTAAAGCATCGTATTTCATCGGAGTTCGAAGTTAAGCGTCTTTGAGGTGAGCAAGTCGGGATGGGTGACCCCGCAGGAAGTTTTTGGAAATCTTGCAAGTTCGGATGTAAGAGGCAAATGAGAAGCTAGGATTGCGGCATAATGTGTGAACGGAAAGTTGAAGACGAAATCTAAACCAAGGAAGGTAAAAGAGTCCGAATTAAAGTTAGCAATAAGATAAAGAAGGAAGGAAAGAGTATGATTGGTAGGTACGACTATGTGTTATGGTAATAACGGGAATATTCCCCGAGGTCCTTGTACGACCTTATAAGACTAGTTGAACATTCGAGGACGAATGTTCCTAAAGGGGGGGAGGATGTTATATCCCGTGTTTGGAACGTGGGGACGATTCGGGTTAACTATGATAAGTTAGGGTTAAGACCATTCCGGGATACGAAGTCGAGACGTGTGACCTTCGATTTTGTCGTGTGACCTAAGTATGTATGACGTTATTGGTATGGAAACATCAAAGAAACTTGGGACCAAAGATGGAATAATGAAAAGTTATCAATTATTGAAAGAAAGAGAGGGAGTAAATTATGGCCATGTGGCCGGCCACCTTTGAGTGGGCCATGGCCACATGGTTGCCATTATTTGTAATAAAGGAATGACTTAAGGGACCATTATATCATCATTTCCATTAGCAAGAAAAATCAAGAAACTTGGAGAGCAAAAGAACCCCAACCATTCGGCCAAAGGAGAGGAATTTCAAGACCAAGATTAAGCCTCCCCAAAATTATTTCTCCTAAGCAAATCTACTAATTGGAAGGTGCTTGATAACGTGGAGTTGTTGTTTCAAGCGTTGGATTGTTCGTTTTCATCCTTGGCCAACTTTGGACAAGTTGAGGAGTTGTGAAGAAAGGTAAATTCTAATCTTGTTTTGTGAGTTATGGAAGGTTTATGTGTGTTGTTGTATGTTAATATGGATGAAATTCATGAGAGTTTGTATTTGAAGTTGAAGCCGTGTGTATGGTAGTTTAGCCGTGCATGTGTGTATGTTGTGTTAAAGGTGGGGCATGAGTTCTATGTAACATGTTTGGTTGTTGTAGAGTGTTGGAGTGAATGAAAATCATGAAGTATATATGTGGGTGAGGTTGGCCGAATATGGCCTATTATGTGTGTCAAGAAATGAATTAGTTTTCTTAGAATTTTGGTTGTTGTTGTTATGTGGATTTTATGTTGGAAATAAGAGTTTAATGGTTCAAATTGGTATTGTAAGTGTTAGGGGCTGATTTGGAAGGTTTGGTGCATTTAGTGTAATTTTTACGTTTATGGAAATGGCATGGTTAGAGTATAGATTGTTGGAGTAAATCATGTCTTGAAATCAAGGAATGTGTTAGAGTTGAGGTTCTCGGGTTTGGGGACCATTTCGGGTGGAATGGAGTATTTGTTGGGTTGTTGGAAATATTGTATGAATTATTTAAAGAGTTCTTGAATGTTGTTTGAATGGTTTTGGATTGATAATTGAGTGTGCGTTGGTTTGATTACATGTTGGTTTGTAAGTATGTAGTTGTAGTAAGCATAATTGGAATATTGTTGGAATGTGGAGAAGGATTATTAATGTTCGAATGTGTTTGAATTGATTATGGATATTGTTGGAATAATTGTTGGTGTTGTTGTGTTGTTGAATTTGGCCGAGTTGAATTCTCGGGGTTGGTCTATTTATAAAGGAAGTCTTTTGCCCAATTTTCCGTAGGATTATGTGTTAGTTGGAGATGAATTTCTAAATGTTTGGTTGACGTTGGTATTTATTAATGTCATGTAGATCTTGGGGAGTTCGAGATATAAGTTTGATTTGGATTAGCGTTGTGTAGCGAGGTATGTAAAGCTTAACTCTTCTTTCTTTTGGCATGTCTTAGTTCAATATAGGCTACGATACTAGCCTCAAGGAAATTCCATTCTCAATCCGAAGCATGTCTATGATTCGCGTTTGTCTTTCGGTACTCGTATGTTGATGTGAGAAAATATTGGTTTTGATGTTGTTGGAAAAATTGATTTTAAAGTTGCATAAAAACTTGGTTTTCAAAAAAGTTTTATTCTTAAACGATGTTGAAACTACGAACGCTCATAACTTTCGACTAAGGGCTCGGATTGCCTCGATATCGTCGTGGGAGGTTGTATGACGTGTGATGAGTATGTTTTCCATAGGCGGGCCCGTCTCGGGTTGACACTCGTCCGTGGGTCCCGCGACCTTCCTTTGTACTCTTCTGATGACGTTTGAGAGAGTTTGGTGTGACGATTTTCCCGGTTCCCAAGTACGGTTAATTTACTTACTTTTTGAACCTATGATAATGATTTTATGCATATGGTTACTCACGACTCTGCTCGTGCGGTTTGTTGGTATATCGTTCGCCGGTTCCCGGGCCGGTTTTCGTTGTCGTGCGCACTATGATATATTCCGGTGTTATCTGTGTTACGGTTCCGAGACCTCCCCATAGGGCCGGGTTCCGTTTATGGAGTTATCTTTGTGATATGGCTTATGATGTGTTGTGATGATGTGTTGCGTTCGGGGTTGTACGGAGATTTGAAACCCTCGGTGTTATCTTGTGTTATGGCGCCATCGTGAGTGGCGACCATATTTCTGTGCCCTTTTGCATGCTTTCTATTTTAAAAATAAACATTTGGCATTTTGGAAATGTACTTACTTTCGATACTTGTTTCGAGTGTGACTCGAGTTATTTTTCGTATTTTACGTTTTGCATACTCGGTACATATTTCGTACCGACCCCCTTTCTTCGGGCCGCGTTTCATGCCGCGCGGTACGGACGACCGAGTTTGGTGACCCGATTTAGGAGACCTATCTGCGTGTGTTGGAGTGCTCCTTTTATCCCGGAGCCTATATCTTGGTATATACTCGTTCGTTGCATATATGTGTGTGTGTTCGGGGCACGGCGGGGCCCCGTCCCGTCATATGATTGTTGGTTTGTTTAGAGGCACCGTAGACGTATATGTGGGTTGTGTGCCTACCCTGTGTGTGTTTGTATATTATATGTTTTGGGCCAATGCGCCATCTGATAGCCTTGTCGGCTCCCGATATATATATGATTGAGTTCGAGATGTGTTTGAAACAGTTCGATTTTTGTATACGCGTAAGTCAGCTGTGTGTGATTCGGGTTCGATGAGTGTGTTTGGGGTGCCCAACTCGGGCACTAGTCACGGCCTACGGGGTTGGGTCGTGACACTTATGATCCTGTCCTATGATTTCTCATGAAGTTACTCTCCATTGATAGTCTCGCCTTATTATTAGTTCTTTCAAGGTGAGATAAAGTGCCCGTGGTTATTCCATAATAAAATCGGAGGTTTTACCGACCTTACGTCACTCCGATAGCGTTATAGCTTTTCTTTGGGCTCCCTTGCATGCTATGGTATATGTATATATGTATATGTATATGGGGAAGATGGGGCTTGGCGAGACGCCTTTATAGACGGCCCGGGTTATACACGGTAGATGTATCCGTATTTAGCATGACATCATCCGGACGCGGGATGCCGGACGCGGGACACATACATCCGTATTTATGGTTAAATGGATCGGTGCGCCGACGGCAATCAAAGCATGTTACATGATATATTTTCTATATACATGAAAAAGAAATGTTTATCAAAACTGACTTAGCATGCATGGCATCCGCCCCGAGTGGCACACACGTGTATGTGTTAGTCCTTTATCCTATGATACGGTCTATGTTTCCATACGGTTATTACTCATGCACGGAGGTTACGATTTTACACGTGATATGTTCCATATGTACGATACATGACTTCCCATGATATATCTCATATGTACGAACACTCTCTTTACACGATATGCTCGCCTCTTACTATGTTATTCTTTTGTTCATGCCTTACATACTCGTACAATGCTCGTCGACCCATTTCTTCGGGGCCGCGTTTCATGCGCGCAGTACTCCCCGGATGGATAGCAGCCAGGATAGAAGATGTTTCAGCAAAGTTGGCAAGCTCCATTTGCTCTGGAGTGTCGCCGAGTCAAGATGCTACGCTATGATGTTCGATTCGAAGTTAGAGACTTTACAGACAGAGTCATGAGTTTAGTATGTCGTCGATAGCGGCTTCATCGACCAACGCGTCTTGTTGTATTATGTTTCAAAAAAAAAAATCTGGAGTTTTAACTCGACCAAGTTATTACTTGTCGACGTACAAATTTTTGAAGAGTTTTGATATGTAATAAGAGTTAGCGGGTTCGCTCGGCTCCCAACGTGAGGTCGGGTGCCCATCACACCCTAGTAAAGTCGGGGTGTGACATTAAACCTTCTTTCTAAGGCATGAATCTTATGCATGATTTTTGTTATATCCCGCATTTTGTGCGTTGGAAAATTTCGAGATCGAGTAAATTGAAGAAAATAAGTTCGACGAAAATTTGGGGAAATCCGGGCGAATTTTTAAGTCAACTATGGAGGCGCATATCTCATAGCATATGTGGAGTTTTAAGGTGTTTTAAAAGCCTAAAATGAAGTTCGTCGAGTCTAGTTTGTAATGCAACAAACCGTTCATTGATAGGACATCGGAGTAGAGAATTATAGACGTTACAAACTGAACTATCGACGCGAGAAAAGAATAATCCCGCGTACACCGCTACGATGCGCTTACAAGAATACCTACTGATCTTGCTCGATTCCGTAGCTACGATGAACCCGACGTTGGCAGTTTTAAAAGGGACGAACTCATTTTTTTTTTCAGCAAAAACGAGTTCCAAAACTTTCCAGAAAATTCAAAGAAAATAAAGAAGAGAGGAAAAAACGACCAAGAGAAAGAGAGAGAAAAGGAAAGAAAAAATTCCTAGCCTTCAATCTTGGTCCAAAAATTGTAATTCTCTTGTATTCTTATTAAGTTCAGACGCTCTTCGACGTGGTATAATTATCTCGGAAGATAAACCGTCGGTTTCACCGTTTTCGCATTTGGGACAAGTAAAGAGGTTGGAGGAAAAAGGTAAGGATTCCATCTCCTCTTTCATATACTATGCATGGTTTGTGTGTTGTAGAGTGTGAAGAAATGAATGAAAACTCATGAAATATGTTGGGTTGAAGTTGGGCCGTGTGTAGTGTGATTAAGGCCGTGTTTGTGTGGTTGTGTAGTAGTGAAGAATTAAGTGTGTTTAGCATGATTGCATGTTGTTTTTAGTGTGTGAAAATGGATGAAAATTATGGAATGTGTGTGTTGTGGTGTTGGCCGAAAAATGGGCTGATTTGGGGCAAGTATGTGGGACTAATGTGATGTAGTATTTTGGTTGTCGTCGTTGCTAATTCTACAATGTGAAATGAAGGTTTAATGACTTATGTTGGTGTTGCAATTGTTGTGGGCTGTTTTGAAAGTCAATATGATCTTAATATGTTTCCTTATATTTATGAAGGTAATTTGGTAATGTAGGGAATTGTTGACGTAGCATGAGAATTTGAAAGAAAGAAACGCATTATTGTCGTATTCATTAAGTTGGAAGGTTTCGGGTTTCGTAGCATATTGTTGGGATTGTCTTGAATACTTTGTGGATTGTTCGGAATGTCCTTAAATCTTGTTTGGATGGTTGTTGGCTTGGTTGTTGTTGATGAATTTGGCGAGTTAAATCTCTAAGCGCCCAAGTTATAGGGAAGTGCCGCCCAAAGTTGTGTAGAAAAGTAATGGTTTGGAATTGGATTCTTTAGCGCGTATGACTAATGTTCGATGCCTATCGATGTTATTGTAGATTTTGAAGCAGCCGAGGTTTGAGTTTGGATTAGCCTAGGAAGCAAACGGGTATGTGAAGCTTACCCTTCTTTTCTTTTGGCATGTCTTAGACGAAACTAAGGTATGACATGATTTTTTTGCCTCGGGGTAATTCCACTCGTAAATTTCGAGTATGTTTGTGATTCGTGTTTGCTTTGATGTTGTTGGCATCCTTAGAATGGCAGTTATGGTCCGTATGTCTTGGATATGATTGAGTTTGAAATGTTGTGTAAAGCGATTCGTATGTAGTTCCTTGATGTTCGTATTTTTAACGCGGTTGAGTTGTGACCCTTATGTCTTTTGTAGGATTAAACTTTTAAGGTTTCAAAAGAGTTCTATTTTCAAAAGAATTTTGTTTTCAAAAAAAGACTTGTTCCTAAACGACTTGAAACTACGAACGCCGTAACTTTTGCATACGACCTCGAAACGCCCCAAAACATAATATGTAAGTTCATAAGACATCACTCTCCCCTACCCCTCTTAGTCGGGCTCGGACGGGGGTCGGCACTCCGTCCGTGGGGCCCGCGGCCTTTCTATGCTACCTTTATGGATTTTTCGGAAAATTTAATATTTTCTTCATTATGACTATTTATTTATGTATTTGTCGAGTTGGAAATAAGGATTTTATGCCCATGATTTTGATACATAATTGTGGTTTCTAAAATTCGGTTTGACATGTTCCGGCGAAATTCGGAAGAAAACTTGATTTGACTACGGTTTTGGATTTTCAAAAAAAAGGGTTCGTTTTGATCATTCGATTGAGTCTCGTGATGATGTACGATATGCGTGTGGTCACTTACGATCGTTCGTGCGTTCTTTGTTACCTCTTTCACCGGATCCCGGTAGGTATATGATCGTGCGCACCATGATATACTCGGAGTTATCTTTGTGTTACGGTTCCGAGACCTCGCCATAGGGCCGGGTTCCGTTTGAAGTTATCTTGTGATATGGCTTATGATGTGTTGTGATGATGTGTTGTGTTCGAGGATACGGAGATTTGAAATCTTCTGGAGTTATGTTGTGTTGTGGCGCCGATAGGGTGGCGACCACGTTCGTCGCCGGTCCTATGGCCGCATTTGGTATGTGATAATGTATGATGCTATGATGAGTTTGTTCACCGATGGTGGGGCAAATCCGATGATGAGGTAAAATTCCACATTGGGCTAGACAAATCCCACATCGGTTAATGTTATTTTATTTAATGTGACAGATTATGATGTGTTCGGTATGGGTATGTTTAATTTGTATGTGTCGGATGTAAGTGCTTGGGTTGTTGCAACTTCACTTTTTGTATTTCCCACTTCGGTTAAGACCTCGTTTGATGTATGCTATGCTTTACATGCTCAGTACATATTAAATCGACCCCCCTTTCTTCGGGGCCGCGTTTCATGCCACGCGGTACCCACGGATGAGTCGGTGATGTTAAGCAAGAGATGCTCCCAACCGGATTGGCAGCTCCATTTCCTCAGTCTTTGCCGAGTCGAGTGCTTTGTATGGTGTTCGAAGTTATGATAGAGACTTTGCGAACGACGATTGTCGAGTGTATGATATGTCGGGTTTTGTTTTGTAAGCGGCTACGTAAGCGGTGTGTTTGTATGCATTATGCTACCGATGTGTTTGGCAAGCGGCTATATAAGTCAAGCTTGTTGTGCCTTATATTATAGATTTTATACTATTGCAAATTTTATTTGGTTTGAAAAAAAAAACGAAAGGCATGTTTGTTTTCTCGAAAATTTTCATTACGTGCGTATGTTATGTTTTGTGGACGTCAATGGGTATGGATATTACGATAGTCGGTGTGTTCGGCTTCGGCCCTAGGTAAGGGTCGGGTGCCCATCACACCCTATCGGAAATTGGGGTGTGACAATTTTCCTTCCTCTTCGTGAATTTCCTACGTTCCAAAGGGCTAAAGGCCTATGTTCATGAATGGTCACATGAGATAAGAAATGCGCTATGAATACGAAGATGATAATGCTAAGCTTAAACCTAAAGATCCTAGAGACTACGATATGATAATCCACTAATGTCGACTATGATCCACTAATGTCATCCTCACGTACACTCACCTTAAGATGTAGTTCCTCCAAGGTGGGACATAATGACTACGACTATTCCATAACGTAGTCAGGATTCCACGACCTTACGTCACCCCGACACATTATAGTTGCTTTCAAGTCCTAAGGTATAAATTGATGATATATGTATAATGATGTTAACTTATGATAGAATCATGATATGACCATGAAGTGAATGATAGTGATGAGTCTATGATGATGTATAATGTACGATGATAAATGCATGCTATGCGTGATGATGTGATTCCACCGCGCCTAATTGGTCGGACATGTCACCGCTACGGCGGGCTGCTATGATTCCACCGCGCCTAATTGGCCGGACATGTCACCGCTACGGCGGGCTGCTATGATACCACCGCTCCTGGAAGGCCGGACATGATCACCACTAGTGGGCAGCATATGATGGTTACCCGGACGCGGGTTAACGACATGATAATGTATGATTGATTTGATGATGCATGTATGGCCTGATGATGTATATGTGATATGATAGGGCATATGCTATGATGATACACATGATATACTTATTTATGATGTATGTATATGAAATATATCTATGCTTTATAGAGTGCGCAGGTTGTATCCTCACTTCATGACTTAAGATATTCTTATTATGCTTATTTCGTTTTCCGCCTTACATACTCAGTACAATGTTCGTCATCTTGACGTCCGTTTTCTTTGGACGCTGTGTTCATGCCCACAGGTAGGCAAGGAGACGGTGCGGATCCATAGGAGCTAGTAGCTGATTTACGAGCACTCCATTCTCCGGAGGTGCTATTGACTATTCTTTGATACATATATGTATATATTCATGATTTGGGCCCGACGGGGTCCTGTCCCGTCTAAATGTCTAGCACTCCAGTAGAGGCTCGTAGATACGCATGTGTGGGTAGTATGGCCCCATGGTCTCCATGTATATGTATGTGCATGTATATATATATTATTTTGATAGCCGAAGGGCCTATGTTTATAAAAGTAATTATGTTTCAAATGATTATATACATATTTGCATGAAGTTGAGCAAATATTATGAATGAGAGCATATAGGTAACGGAATGAGTGGTGTTCGGTGGTTAGCCCCGGATACCCGTCATGGCCCGTAGTTCGGGTCGTGACGAGTGGTATCGTAGCAGGCTTCGGCCCTAGGAAGTGTCTACGAGCCGTGTCTAGTAGAGTCTTGTTTATGGTGTGTTGCGCGCTCACGCTAATAAACAAGAGGCTACAGGGCATTTAGAAAAAATGACCATCTTTCTTCTTATGAAATCATGCGATAAAGCTGTGTATAAGATTTAATCCTCCCTAATAAGTATGTTGTGATTTCAGAAATGCCGCCAAAAGGAAAAGCCCAAGCCGCCCAGAAGGGCAAGCCTATGACGAGGAGGCGGGCAGAAAGAGAGCCGCCTATGAATATAGATGAGGGTGAGTCACACCATGAGGCTCCATCTAATGCCTCCACTACTCCGCTTTTATTACGAGCAAGGGCAAGAAGGGCTTGGGCTCCAGCCCCGTGCCTCCGGGCCTCCTCCACTGCTACTTCGGTCAACAAGTGACCGAGGCTATCAATTTATTGACACAGTTGGTTGCCGCTCAGGCACAACGGCAAAATGCGGGGCCGAGTGACCGTTCAGCTAGTGCTAGAGCCCGTGATTTTATGAGTTTGAACCCCCCGAAATTCTTTGGGTCAAAGCCGGAAGAAGATCCACAAGGCTTTATTGATGAAATGTTGAGAACGTTGCGGATTATTCATGCTTCTGAGACCGAATCCGTGGAGTTAGCATCATATAGACTCCGAGATGTGGCGGTATTATGGTATAATAATTGGATAGTATCAAGGCAAGAGAATGCGCCTCCTCCCGTTTGGCAAGAATTCGTAGATGCTTTTATTCGCCATTACTTGCCACCCGAGGTCCGCCGAGCTAGAGCGGATAGATTTTTAAATCTGAAAAAAGGGAGCATGAGCGCTCGGGAGTATAGCCTTCAATTCAATTCCTTGGCTAGGTATGCTCCGACAATGGGGCCTGATATGGGAGATCGGGTGCACAGATTTGTGAGTGGCTTAGGGCCCCTTATTCAAAGATTGCTTAACAAGCTTCATTGCGGTGACGGAATGGACATCTCCCGAATTCAAGCCCATGCCCAAAATCTAGAAGGGCAACAACCTCCGCAAAGGGGTGATCGCGATGTTGATGAGGAAAAGCAAACGGCCGCATCTATGGGCACGGGCGGTGATGATAGAGGGGATCAGCAAACACATTTTAGGCACTCGTGCCGCCGTTGACGAGTTCACCTCCCCGGTTTACAGGCCGAAGATCTGATCGCTCTTTCCGTTCAGGACAGAGCCAGAGTTCGAGGGCCCCAGGTTCCCAGTTTGGGGGAGATTACGCCTCGGTGGGAGACCACCGTCCCCGATGCGGCAAGTGCGAAATTACACTCGTGGCCATGTCGCAGGGACAGCATAAAGCTTGTTATGTTTATGGGCGACAGACACTTGATGCGAGACCGTCCTTCGAGATATGGCGAGGTGGGGTTCAACCCACAGATCAGCAGCGTGCTCTCTTCGCATGTCCTACAAGGCACTCCCCCGGACTCCAAAGAGGCCGAGGTAGAGGCCGAGTGGGGAGCATCTACTGTGTGCCACACAGCCCCGCTTATATGCTTTGGCCGGACGGCAGGATCTCGAGTCATCCCCAGATGTTGTTACAGGTACATTGTCTATGTTTTCTCATGATGTGTATGCATTGATAGATCCGGGATCTACGTTATCTTATATTACTCCCTATGTTGCTAATCGTATTAGGGTGAAACCTGGGACAATTAAGCCTTTTAAGGTATCTACTCAGGTTGGTGATCCTGTGATAGCTAAACAAGTGTATAAAGATTGTATAATTGTGATGGGTGATCGTCAAACCAAAGCTGATTTAGTTGAGCTGGAAATGCTCGATTTTGATGTGATTATGGGTACGGATTGGTTGGCCTCATGCTATGCTAATGTTGATTGCCGATTGAAAGTAGTTCGCTTTCAATTTCGGGAGAGCCCGTGCTCGAATGGAAAGGTAATACGACAACTCCAAGGGGTAGGTTTATTTCCTACCTTAAGGCAAGAAAGATGATAGCCAAGGGCTATATTTATCATTTAGTCCGAGTTCATGATACGGAAGCAAAGCCACCAACATTCCAATCTGTTCCGGTAGTGAATGAATTCCCGGATGTATTCCCAGATGAACTTCCAGGCCTTCCTCCAGAAAGGGAAATTGAGTTCGCTATTGATGTGTTGCCGGACACTAAGCCTATTTCTATCCCTCCCTACCAAATGGCCCCAGAAGAATTGAAAGAGCTGAAGGCACAGTTGAAAGATTTATTAGACCCAGTTCATCACCGTGGGGAGCACCAGTCTTGTTTGTGAGAAAGAAAGATGGCTCCCTACGAATATTTGTCGATTATAGACAGCTAAATAAGGTGACGATAAAGAACAAGTATCCTCTTCTTAGAATTGATGATCTATTCGATCAGCTACAGGGTGCCAAGTGATTTTCTAAAATAGACCTGAGGTCGGGTTATCATCAAGTTAGAGTCAAAGAAGAACATATTCCCAAGACAGCTTTTAGAACAAGATATGGCCATTACGAATTTCGAGTGATGTCGTTTGGGCTAACTAATGCTCCGACAATATTCATGAATTTAATGAATAATGTATTGTGCCTCTCTTGGATCTATTTGTAATAGTATTCATTGATGATATTCTGGTGTATTCTCGCACAGAATCAGAACATGCAGATCATCTACGTATTATTCTTGGAATTCTTCGAACTCGGGAGTTGTATGTAAAATTTTCCAAGTGCGAGTTCTGGGTAAATTCTGTGACATTCTTGGGCCATGTTATTTCAGATGATGGCATTAGAGTTGGCACTCAGAAGATTGAGGCTATAAAGACTTGGCCAAGACCTACGACGCCACAAGTTCATCGTTTTCCGGGATTGACAGTTATTATAGAAGATTAGAGAGAGGGTTTTTCATCTATTTCAGTCCCATCGACGAAGCTAACCCGGTGTCCGTGAAATTTCAGGGAATGACGCTGCGAGGGTAGCTTCCAAGAGTTGACGCATTAACCTCGGCTCCGGTTTAACACTTCAGGTATGGGCCGGATGGCTACGTTGTGTATTGTGATGCTTCCGGTGTTGGGCTAGGATGTGTATTAATGCAGCATGGAAAAGTCATCGCTTATGCTTCGAGACAGCTGCGAAAACATGAAAAGAGCTACCCAACTCACGATCTCGAATTGGCCGCAGTTATTCATGCGTTAAAAATGTGGAGAAATTACTTGTATGGCGTGCATGTTGACATCTATACAGATCACAAGAGCCTTCAGTACATTTTCAAACAAAAGGATATGAATCTGCGGCAAAGGCGGTGGTTAGAATTATTGAAGGATTATGATGTTAATATTTTATACCACCCCGGAAAAGCTAATGTAGTAGCCGACGCGCTTAGTCGCCGATCTATGGGTAGCTCATGTGAAGTCCTCGCGGAAAGCAAAGAAATGATTCATGAACTCCATCAACTAGCAAACCTTAGAGTGCGTATAATCGATTGTGATGCAGAGTTAGTATTAGTAATCGGCGCTTCTTCCTTGAATGCGGAAGTAAAAGAGCGACAATATGAAGATCCTCAATTGAGCCATTATAGAGATGTATGTCATGCAAAAGAGGAGTCCCCATTTGAAATTTTCACAGAAGGAGTTCTTAGATACCGAGGTAGGCTATGCGTTCCAAAGGTTGCAGAATTGCGCCACCGAATTCTAGAAGAAGCTCATTATTCTCGGTATTCTATTCATCCAGGAGCCACGAAAATGTATCATGACCTCAAATTGATGTATTGGTGGGATGGCATGAAAAGAGACATAAAAGCGAATTTGTAGCACAATGTCCAAATTCGGCAGTGAAGGTAGAACACCAAAAGCCAGGAGGCTTATTGCAAGCAATGGAAATTCCTACATGGAAATGGGAAGTAATCAATATGGACTTCATTGTAGGGTTGCCCTAGTCCGAGGAAAGTATGATTCCATATGGGTGATCGTGGATAGATTGACGAAAGCAGCTCATTTTCTTCCAGTTAGAACTACATACTCAGCAGAAGATTATGCGAGGCTGTATATCAAGGAGATTGTGAGACTTCACGGTATTCCAATATCCATTATCACAGACAGAGGAGCACAGGCTGACTAAGTTCGAAAATCATTTCAAGAGGTCTAGGTACTCGAAGCGAGGCTCGGCAAGCATTTCACTCCGCAAACCGACGGAGCAAAACGGCGTACATTCTACTTTGGAAGATATGCTAAGGGCATGTGTTTTAGATTTGGTAGAAGTTGGGATGACAATTACCCCCCTGTCGAATTTGCCTACAACAATAGCTACCATTCCGATTCAAATGAAAGCATTGTGAAGCGTTATATGGAAGGAAGTGCGTATCCCCGATTGGATGGTTTGATGTCGGAGAAGTGCAATTAATAGGCCTCCAGTTGATTCAATGTTGTAGAAAAGTCAAGATGATTCAGGATCGATTGCTGACAGTCCAAAGTCGCCAAAAGTAGCACATGGATAATCGCCGGCGAGATTTAGAATTCCAAGTTAATGATCAAGTGTTTCTAAAAGTATCACCAATGAAAGGTGATGAGATTTGGTAAGAAAGGAAAGTTAAGTCCCGAATATTGTTATATCCCGCATTTTGTGCAATCGGATAATTCAAGACAATCGCGGGAAGACAATAAGCAAGGCCACATTTTATTTTGTTTGGCATACGAACAAGCCAGGAAAATTTGTGGTTGAATTAATGAAAGTAGCGTCAAGGGTATAAAGGGGAATTCGCAATATGACTGTGTGGGAATATGTGGAAGAAAGACGAAGGGCAAAGTTGGAAGTTGGAAAATAATTTTTCATGAATTACAAGAACTAGCCAAATAATGGGCTTGAAATTTTCAAGAAAATTAAGAGGCCCAACCGGCCATATTTATGGCCAAGCCCATGTTGACTTAAAATTAAAGGGGAATTAAAAGAAGACCAAGTCTTCTACATGTCTACATAATATTCGAAGTTTCAAGAAATTGAAGAACGGAAAGGAAAAGTTGAAGGCCATTCGGCCAAAGGAAAATTCCAAGAGAAAATTTCAAAATTTTTACAAAAATCATTTCCTACCAATTCAAGGGTCCCAGAAAGGTGGAGTGGTTTTGAGCAAGAGGAACCCTATTTCTATAAGTTGGAATCTCTACTCAAGGGAAGAATTGAAGAAAAGGTGGGGTTTTGGGACTCTTCTTGCATGTTATGGATGATGTTGCATGGTAGTGTGTAAGAAAATGGATGAAATTCATGGAAGAGAAAAAAAAAGGGGTTTGGGTATTATATATATATATATGTGTGTGTGTAGAAAGCATGTTCTAATTAATTTATTTAGTGTTTGGTTATTATTGTTGTGAATACTATATTGATAATGGAAATTGAATGAATTTGGAGAGAACGTGGTGTTGGTGTGTGCATATATGGCTGTAGAAGGTGTTTTATGTGGCCGTGTATACTTGATGTATAGTCATGTATATTGGTGAGTTGTGAAAGAATAATGAGCGAGTTGTAATTAACATCTTAGTCGTTGTGAAGTAGAGTTATATGCAAATAAAGACTTGATAAGTTTGGTGAAGTTTTGGCAATTGGAAGTTTGGTATATTGAAAAATAATGTTCTTGCATGGATAGCATGCAATGATATTAGTATGGTGTTGATGGAATATATATTATAAGGTTGTTATTGTTTTCATTGAAGTTGGAAAGTTTTTGGAAGAAGTAGTAAATTGATTGAATATAGAATTGTTAGTATGGTTGTTGAGTTGTGTTAATAGTTTGGCCGTTTGAATTCCGGTTGTTGTTGATTGAAAACTTGCCGAGTTGAATGTCGAGGATGGTATATTTACGAGGAAATGCTGCCGAAATTTCAGCCAAGCATTACTTAAGATTTCAACCCTAAGTGTCCTAATAAGAATTTTGGTAAACATGACCAATTTGCGATTTTGACAAAATTTGCAACGTGAATTTGGAATAGCTAAAGGAGCGAAAAAGAGGTATGTAAGGTTTTCCCTTCCTTTCGGGTATGTCTTAGAGTGTAGGCTTGTTTTGCGTCTCGGGACCTTCCTAACTCCAGAAATCCGCAATTGAAAATAGTTACTATTCACTCGAAGATTGAACCAAAAGTGCATGAATTGTGAAGACAATGTCTAAACATCCCAGAACTTGCAAGAACGAGACCCGATTACCCTAAGACCTTCATGAACGTCATGATTCCTTGACTGGTGAAGAGTATGATCCTATAATGATAACGACGGGTTGAAAAAGGGTAAATTTTCTACGATAGATATATTGACGGTATATTCGCATAAAAAATGAAAATATGGAAATGTTAAACAGTTCTTAATATTTCAACTCTATTATAGGGGATGACCGCATAAAGGTTCTAAGTTAACGAAACTATATTTTATGACCCTATTTGATGTTTTCTTTATAATGACACTTTTCGTTGGTAACTTCGCCTTATGATACACGTATATGTGCATGCTGTTTCTATGATAAATGTACATGTATAGGGGAAGGGAAGGGCAATCTGTTCACCGATCACTGGCTTCCATCCCGGGCGCGGGATGCCCGACGCGGGATAGGGAGAGCCGCAACGCGCTCCGATAGCGATATATGATATATATGACATGTTGTGTGGGACACCCCGGGAGGGGTGGGAGAGCCGATGTACCGCCGGAAAGGGAGAAAGATGCTGACTGAAATGTCCGTTTTCGAAATGTACCGTTTTCCGAAACGTACTGTTCTTGAAATGTACCGATGAAATGTCGTTTATCGTATACGGATACGGGGCATTGTATTCGAAAAATGGGCTAAGCTGACGGTATTCCAAAAGGCATACCATGTACGGTTACTTGCCGGAAAGCTCGTACATCTATTCGTTATAACTTATACTCTATATTCATTTACATGTTATTATTCATGCCTTACATACCCCATACACTATTCCACGCGTCCCTTCTTGTGGACTGCGTTCAGCCACCAGAGGGCGAGACGACGGTTTTGGTTCCTGGTTCACCAAGAAAGACCGACGCTTCCGTTGTCCGAGCCTCACTTCTTGGGTACTATTTTGTGTATATATGTATTTGGCACGACAGACTCCACCTCCTCCCGTATAGTGTACTATGATTGAGGCTCGTGACGGATGTGTACCGTTAGATATTCGTGTTTGGGTTGCTCGCTTTATCGTATAACGGATAGCGAAGCTAACTGGTCTATGTTTATAATAATGTCTAATGTTAATGTTTATTTTAAAAAAAAAATATAAAAAGACCTTTCATACGACTTACAAGGGGGTATAGGTAAAATGATAGGAAAGGGGGTGCTCGGTATAAGTATCGGTACCCCCCCGGCCCCTATTTCCCGTAAAGGGTATTGGACCCTATAAAATCATCCGAAAAAGGGGTCAAGTAAGGGGAATTGAACTTCCTTTCAAATTTGAATTAGTTCCCCCAAAAAGATTCCATGTATCAATCCCTCCGAAAATGTGTAGAAGATTCCACGGAGAGTGCCAATCGATGATGTGCGAAAGGGAAAGTTAACTTATGAAGAAGTGCCTATTGCCATATTAGACAAAAAGTACGAAAACTTCGGTAAGGAAGTGGCTTTAGTTGGTCCTAGGCAAATAAAAAAGGGGGAAGAAATGATTTGGGAAGCGAAGAGAAGATGAAATCCACATATCCACATTTATTTCACCCCGGAAGAGACCCGACGAGACATCTACGAGGTGTGTATGCTTTATTTTATGTATAGGGTCGGGGAGGGCCAATTTATATCGAAGGGTTCGGCCCCGGGGGGAAAATGATATTAGGGTTGTTGTGGGATAGTAACGCCATATTATGGGAAAACCGGGCAAATTTTTCAAAAATTTTCCTAGCGATTTAACATTCGAGGACGAATGTTCCAAAAGGGGGGAAAAATGTTACCCCTGGAAATTTTCCCCCTTTAGCGTGTCGAATGCTCAGGGAAGGGGATGATGAACACGAGGGGGATAAGCAAGAAATAGTAATTAATAGTCCTAATCAAGATTTGGACATTCGAATTAAGAAAAAAAGTTGAAGGAAGCGAGTTATGTTTAAAGGTGTCGGCGAAACCCATGAGTAGGTAAAAAATCCCAAGGTTGTGGAAAAAGTTATAACGCCCCTTAGGTTCCCAATGAATTTGTTAAACAAGGCTAAGAAGGTTCCAAAGGTTTGGGAGATTAAACGAAACGACGAGAACCATTCCGGTGGAACCGTGAGTTCCCCCGGAAAAAGATCATGATCCACCCCGGGGATCCCCCCCCGGGAAAAGGGCCTAGCGGAGAAGATTTTTTGGTCATGAACCAAGACCAGTTCCACGGCCAACATGGGTTCCACACCGTGGAACACTGGGAAGTCCCGCCGACTGAAATTGTTCCAAGTCTTTAAATGCAATCCCACTTCATTTATTTCATTTCCATCAACCTTCATCATCTCTCAAGACCTCTAGAACCTTCTCTATATTTCATCCATAAGAAAACAAAGGGAACCAAGGATCAACAACAAGAAATCAAGTGAAATCAAGGAAGGAAACCCTTATTAAATTTATTCAACTCAAGAAATCTCAAGGAAAGGAAAAAGGGTTTTAAAGGGAAAAAGGGGAATTGTCATTCAAGGCTTATTCCTCTATCAAGTAAGGTAAATTTTCAAGGTCTTTCTAGTTGTTTGGGAAAATTAGTAAGTCAAAAATTTCGAATGGGGGGAAGAGAATAGAAAATGGGTCTTAAAAAAGGGGAATAATGTCATTGTGGAATAGTAGTTGGAGTGAATCATGGAAATGGTTACGTTGAGACTATGAATGCATTATAAATGACATTTAGAACATGAAATAAGAATTGTATGTGAAAGTACGCGATAATAGACTTTGGTCACAATTTTGGAGAATCGAGTAGAATCAGGAATGTAAGTGAGTGACGATTGTTGCTAGCGATATTGTGATTGTTATGAATGTCAGTTGATATGAAATGTGCTGAAAAGTAGTATAAACAAAGGGAAATGGGCCGCCCAATTTTCTTTAGTCTTAAGAAGCACGTCATTGCACTGCCTAGCTAACGACGATACGAACTCTCTTGAAGGTAAAGGCGTGAGCATAAAGGGGAGAACGAAAGCAGTTGGTGTAGTAATTAAACGACAAGGGTATGTGAGGCTTAACCTCTTCTTTCTAAGGCATGAATCTTATGCATGATTTTCCTTCCTCTTCATGTGCATTCTACATTCCAAAAGACCAAAGGCCTATGTTCAAGCGAATGTTCATACGAGATAAGAAAATGCGCTACGAGCACGAAGATGATAGCCCTGCTTGAACCTAAAGATTTAGAGACATGATATGATGTACCCGATGAGGCTAATGACACGCTTTATGATCCGTTAATGTCATTCTCACGTACACTCACCTTAAGATGTAGTCCCTCAAGGTGAGACATAATGACTACGACTATTCCATAACGTAGTCGGGGGTCCACGACCTACGTCACTCCGAAGCAACTATACTTGCTCCCAAGTTCTAAGGTATGAATTGATGATATATGTAAAATGATATGGAATTGTGGTGGATGCCGCTGATACGTTCATAAAACGGATGATAGTGATGAATACATGATGATGTATGATGTATACGTACAAATGCATGATGTGTATAATAATGCGATTCCTCACGCCTAATTCGTAGGAGCATGTACGCTAAAAGAAAGGCTACACATGATTCCACCGTGCCTAGATGGCCGGGCATGTCACCGCTAAGGCCGGCTGCTATGTTACACCGTGCCTAGAGGGCCGGGCCGCGGCACATTAGTGGGCGGCATATGATGGTTACCGGACGGCGGGTTAACGACATAGTGATGTATGCTTGAAAGGTGATGCATGTATGGTATGACGATGTATATGTGATATAATAAAGTAGACGTGATGATTATGCACATGATATGCTTATGTATGATAAATGTGTCACGACCCAACCCCGTAGGCCATGACTAGTGCCCGAGCTAGGCACTCGTACGCACCTGCTTACTACATTTGGCATCCAAATAAATTGAACATGCACGAAAGTCAAACGTCATCTCAATCTGTCACATACAAACGTAGATACCGGCATTTAACCCTAAGTATATTGCCATAATATACATAACATATCAAATATATGCACATCGTGAGCAAGGCTGCTATGGCGGGTCGGACCGCCCAAAACATAATCCACGCTAGACATAGCCGTACGGTAACCAGCCGCAATGCACACACGCATGTCTACACTTAAGAGCAACAACGGAATCATATGACGGACGGGGGCCATTTCATTGCATCAATAAACATATACATATGCAACGGAAGAGTATATACCAAAATATAGGTTCCCGAGAACAAAGGGAGCACTCACAGGCAGCAAAATAGAATACTGGTGGCGGATCACCGAAGTGGGCTTATGTCTTCGCGGGCATCAAACGCATTCCCAGAAAAAGAGCGGGTCAAGACGGAATATGTACCCAGTATGGCATGAAATACGTGAAATGTAATCATAACCGGAACAAGAAGTACCGTAAATAAGCACGATATGCAAAATACCAAAATGTTTAGTTTCAAACACAAACCACGACGTGCTCGTGTGGAATACGTGTCGCCACCTCGCTATTTGGCGCCATAACACAAAGATAACACCGTAAGATTTCATATCTCCGTAACTCGACGATCTCCATAACACATCAAACGCCATAACACAAGATAACACCAAATATAAGCGGAACTGCCCCTTCATGGCGAGTTCGCCAACCATAATACAACATAACACCGAATATAATCGTTGCATTTTATTTTGCACTTCTGCAAGTCAAGGCACACAAGTTGATGGTAAGCCACACTTTGCCTAGTTTGAGACACGGTGCTTATGGAAAAAACCTTAAAGTGGGAATATTAAGAAAGGCCACGGGTAAAGGGGAATGTCGCAATATGACTTGCCGGATATGGAGGAAGGCTAGGGCAAATTTGGAACTAAGGAAATGATTTTCATGAATTAAAGGAAAATTTCTCAGAAATTTCAGAAAAGGACACCACTTGGTCAGTGGACCCCACTCCCAAGACTTGGCAAATGAATTCAAGCCAAACATAAGGGGCAATATGTCTAATTCTCATTTAGAGGGGACCAAGTATATATATAAGGGAAAGATGACTTATTCATCTTATTCCTCTAGACATTTCAAGAGACAAGAAAGCAAGTAAAGAGAGAAAAAAAAAAAGATATGGCCATTCGTCTTGAAGGAAACCGAGAGAAAAAAAAAAAAAGAGAGGGAGTTTCCAACTTGTTTTTCATAGCCAAAACCATTCTTGAAGGCTCTTAACATAGTAAGGTGTATTTGGAGCAAGAAAAACACAAGTCTTGACAAGTCTTCAATTGCAAGCCAAGTGAAGAAGTAAGGAAAAAAAGGTAAGGTTTTAATCCTTTTCTTATGTGCTATGGATGGTTGAGTATGTTGTGTGCATGAATATGGATGAAATTTATGTGATGGAAGTGTATGTGTGTGTAGCCGTGACTCACAAGGACAATCCGTGTGTGTATGTGTTGTGTGTGTTATGTTGTGTTGTGTTGTGTGTTGGTTGTTGTAATGTATGGAAAATATGGAAATCCATGAAAAAACATGCATATGGGTGTGTTGGCAATGGCAGTAGTGGTAGTCGTGGTGAATCGATTTTATTTAGAATGGCAATTGTTGTTATGGTAGGTTCTATGGACAAGAATAAGGATTTAAGGATTTGGAAGAGTGAAAGTTGGGTTGTTGTGATTGAATTGGAAAGAAGAAAATATGTTGTTGTTGTTTCATAAAAATTAGAAGGTTTGGGTAAGTAGTATGTTGATGGAGTTGTTGAATATCATGTGAATTCAATTGTATTGAATTATATTGAATTGTATGGAATTATATTTGAATTTAATAGAATTGAATAGAGTTGAAATGAATATAAGTGGCTTGTTGGTATTGTTGGTTGATGATTTGGCCGAGTTCTATTCTCGGATTTGTTGAGTAATAATATCGTAGGTAGTCGAATTCTCGGGATGTTATCGTATAGGGGAGATGCTGCCCAAATTTTTGTTTTATGGACAAGTATTGGTTAAGATTGACATCTTGAAGCCTTACAAATTAACATTTGGTAATTGTGACCAAATTGTAGATTTTGGCGAACTTGAAGCTTGAGTTTGGAGGCGTGAGCAAAACGGAAAAAAGGTATGTAAAGGCCACCTCTATCGCCTGGCATGTCCCAGTTGGGGTATAGGTCGAAATCCGACCCTCGGGAAAAGTCCTACTCCTTAAAACGACACTTGAATTTATTCCTTTTTTCATTCGGCAGAATTGAATCCATAATTTACGTTTTTAAAGGTAAAGTAATGTTAAACGTCCGTAACCTTTGTAAATGAAATCTAATGCCTTGAAATCTTCGTGGATGATCTAATGGGACATGATGACCGTGTTTTTTTATGTCGTTACCCGAGTCTCGAGTATGTGCGTATTGGTTTCCATTACTTCTTTCATAGAAACTTTATAATCTTATTTTATGTTTTCTCGTGGTGTTGCTATTTATTGATGGTCTCGCCTTATAATGATTGTTCCTTCAAGGTGAGACGAAGCGTACGTGGTTATTCCATAAGGTAATCGGGGGCTACGGAGGCCTTACGTCACTCCGATAGATACATGACTTTCTTTGGGTTCTCATGCATGCGCTTATAAGGATATGTATATGACATGTATATGATATGTATATGAAAATGGGGAAATGTGGGAAAGGGACACATGTTGCGCTATAGACGCATTGCCACCCGGTGGCGTAATTCCATCCCGACGCGGGATGCCCGGACGCGGGACATATGTGGGCGAGCCGACGTATTTCGGCGCTATGACATACCCCATTTTTCATATGTATATGACAAGAAATGTTTTGAAAAAAAAATATATAATAAGCAAGCATGACATCCGCCCGAGAGGCACTTACAGCACAAAAGTTATCCTCTTATCCCGTTGTGTGATCTATGGTCCCACGTATTGTTGCTCATATGTTACATGCTTCGTTGTATTATTTTTCGTGGCTTACATACTCTCGGTACATACTCGTACCGACCCCTTTTTTCGGGGCTGCGTCTCGCGCACGCGGTAGACAAGCGGAGTTGACGGGTTCGACTCTGGGAGCTCTTCAAAGAGCACGAGAGGCGCTCCGCTTGTCTCGAGCTTCATTGGGTACTACTTTTGTGTGTATATATTTAGACTCGGTAAAGTCGGCTACTTGTAAATACATGTATCTTGTTTGAAGCTCCGTAAGAACGGTCCATATGTACAAATTCCGGATGTTTATAGCCTAGTTGTCCTTATCGCCGTGTAATTTGTCGGTACGGTTAGTTACTACCCGTTTATATGTATGCTATTAACGATAATATTAGAGAAAAAAAAAAATGCTAGTGTTCGTACCCGCCCACTTAGTAAAAAGAATAAGACGTAAATGAGGTGCTCGATACGAGTATCGGGTACCCGTCGCGGCCCCTAGTCCCAGGTCGTAGCAATAGCATAATGCGCATACTGACGACATAACCGGCCCGGGACTCGGCGAAAGATATAGCAGGATGCACGAGCAAAGTCGTGAGTAACCATATGCATAAAAATCATCGTTACGGACTCGATAAATAGGTAAATCGACGCTCGAGGGTCGGGGTGATAGGCGTATTAGGATTACGTCATAAAGTCATTAGAACTAAACAAAGAAAAGTCGCGGGACCCACGGACGGCGTACGACCCAATCCCGAGCCGCTATGGAAGGTATAGTCATAATACGCTACAGAACCTCCTACGAGCATATCGAGGCGATCCGATTCTTTCTACGAAAGTTACGACCCTTTTTCGACATAGAACCATTTAGGAACAAAACTTTTTATGTAACATTTGAAAACCAATCATTCCAAAGACATAAGGACCATTATTCAATTACATTACGAATGCCAACGTTAAAAGTAAATAAGAATCGTAGACATGCTCGGATCGCGAAATAGAGTTACCCGAGGCTCGTGGCACGACTGCCACAACTAAGACATGCCAAAAGAAAGAAAGGTTAGGCTTTACATACCTCGTCCGCTCTCAGCTAATCCAAACCTAAGTCTCGGACTCCCCAAGATCTACAACAACATCATTGATACCAAACATTAGCTATTGGCATTTAGGAATTCAATTCCAAACTAGCACTTAATTCTACGAAGACAAGGCGACATTTCCCCTATAAATTCGACAACCACAGAAATTCAAATCGGCCAAACATCAACAACAATACCAACAACCACACTAACAACATCAATAATCAATTCAAAACGCATTATAACGCTAATAACTCTTACTACATATTTTAATAGCATTCCAATTATGTTCAATTCAACTACGTACAATCAAACCAACATCAACGCTTACATGTTCAAGTACTAATCCGAGAGCATTCAAACTAGATTCAAGAACACTTTAAAGAACCCACACAATATTCAAGACAACCTAACCAACACTCCATTCTACCTGAAAACTCTGAGCAGAAACAGCAAACAACGGCCACATTCCTCTCTCCCAAATTCATGAATTACACTAACAATCCACATTAACAACATCATTTTCACAAATACAACAACTACACTAATGTGCGTTAACTTCAAGAAACAGCCCACAACCATTACAACTTCAACGGATAAATTAAACTCTAGGTATCAACATAGAATTCATAACAGCAACCCAAAATACTACACAAAAATTAATTCATTCCTTGGCGTACAAGGAGGCCATATTCGGCCACCATGACCTCCCAACTTCATGATTCTCATCCATTTTGAACATACTACAACAACCAAACATGCTAAATAGAATTAATTCATCACTCTACACAACACACACCTACACGACTACAAGCCTTCCACAACTACAACATCAACATGTAATTTTATGAGTTTCATCTATTTCTACATGCTACAACATACACAAGCCATCCATAACATATGTAAAAGAAGATTAAACCTTACCTTTTCCCTCAACTTCACAACTTAGCTAGGGTTTGCGAACGGCAAAACGAATGGTTTGTTGACTCCAACAACTATCTCACGTTAAAGAGGGCCTTCCAATTAGTTGATTTTCTAGAAGAAACTATTTTTGTGATGAAGATTTTTGGTCTTAAATTTTTTTCCACCATGGCCGAATGGCCTTCTTCTTTTGTTCTCCAAGGTTCTACAATTTTCTAAGTGTGGAAGATGAAGAATGTGACTAATTAGTCATCTTTTGTACACTTATATGAATTATACAAGTGTACCATGGCCTAATATGGGTTGGATAATTAAATTTGGCCAAAGTGTGTGGGGGCCACACCACACCACACGGCCACATGGACCCTTTTGTGGTTCATGACCAATTAATTCCTAATTCCAAATTTTTCCTTAATATTCCATACCAATAAAATCATAATCAACTCATGCCTTAAAACAAAATCAAAGGTCAAAAGTCTCTACTTCGTATCCCGGAATAGTCTTGTCCCTGACTTATCATGGTTAACTCGGATTATCCCAATGTACAAAATACGGGATATCACATCCTCCCCTCTTTAGAACATTCGTCCTCGAATGTTGAACTAATTCTACCGGGTTTTTAAAGCATTTCGGGGTTTCCTTTATAACTATACATACAACTCATTCATCAATCAACATAACCAATTAGAGTTTAGATTACCTCGAGGCATCTTTAAATAAGCGGGGATACTTCTTCTTCATCTCCTCTAACCAGCCTTCCCAGTGTCATCATTTCTCCCGGTTATTGTTCCGCCTCACAACACCTTAACGGAAGCTACATCTTTATTACGCAACCTTCTCACTTCATGCATCCGGTATGGCTATAGCCGCTCCTCGTAGGATAGGTCCTCTGTCCACCGAATATCTCCTCTATGGGAAATACCCGGAAGGGTCACCAATGCATTTGCGATACATAGACACGTAGAACCTTGGATGCACCGTTCCCAAATCACCTGCAGTTCTAATTCGTAAGCAACCTTGCCCTGTCTTGCGGATGATGCGATAAGGCCCAATATATCTCGACCGAGCTTCCCTTTTGCCGAATCTCATAATACCTTCATGGGCGACACTTTCGAATACCCAATCACCCCTCTAGAATCCTTGGTACGACGTCAATTATCCGTATATGATTTACGCCGATTCCCGAGTCGCTAATAACCGCTCTCCGAATGAGTTTCGCCTTATCAATCGCTTGCCGGATCACATACGGGCCAATTAACTTAGCTTTCCCAACATAGAACCGACATCGGTGACTGCATTTTCCGCCGCACGGAACCTCATCGGTGCCACCGGATGTCAGAGTTGGTAGCTATTATTATAAGCAAACTCAACCAAAGGCAAATGATCGTCCCGGCTACCTCGAAATCAATAACACGGGCCCGCAACATATCTTACAGCGTCCGAATAGTACGCTCGGCTCGTCCGTCGGACCGAGGATGGAATCTTGTACTAAGACTCACACGGGTTCCCAATCCTTCCCGAAATGATCTCCGTGAAGTTAGCTGTAAAGCCGGGCACCTCCGTCGGAGATAATAGATATGGGAACTCCGTGAAGTCTTACTATCCCTTAATATGTAACCGGGCATAGTCCTCACCGAATACGTAGTCCCGATTTGGAAGAAATGGGCTGATTTGTCGGCCTATCAATGATAACCTATATGGAGTCATACTTCCGTGGTGCGAGGTGCAAGCCTGTAATGAAGTCCATATTAATTATCTCCCGGCTTCCACGTCGGAATCTCCATCTCTCCCGTAGCAATCCACCGGCTTCGATGTTCGATCTTAACTCCGCTCGACAATTTGGGCACCACCACACCGAACTCGTTATGTCCCTCTTCATACCATCCCAACAAGACAAGCATCCGAGGTCATGATACATCTTCAGCGACCCTGGATGAACAGAATAACGGGCGCCAATGTGCCTCGCCCGTAACCTGCCGCCACGTACCACCCGCCACATCCGGTACACTTAATCTCGCTCGGGTAGTAGTACTCCATCGGAGTGTAATCTCGAACGGGGTCTTCTCCTTTTCAATGGCTCGCATCTCCGCATCTTGTGCCGAACGGGGTCCTCATACCGACGCGTCACTTTACCTCTTCCATAATAGAGGGATTTAGAAATTCCTCGAACGAAACCTTGCGTATCTCGAATCGACCAAGCGGACTCCAAGGCGCTAGTCATGTGGATCTCACGAACCATTTCTTTCTTTTTCGATGGCACGTTCGTCAAGCTACCCATAGACTTATGGCCGAGTGCGTCGCTATAACATTGGCCTTCCCGGATGACAAAAATATCGACATCACAGTCCTTTGACAACTGCAGCCACGCCTGCCGCATGAGGTCGGCTGTGCAGCAAGGTATACGGAGGCTCTTTGTGATGCGTATAAATGTCGACGTGAGCGCCATTATAGATGATATGTCCATATCCTTGAAAGCATGAATTTGCGGCTAGCTCCGGTCGTGGTGGGATAATTTCTTTCGTGCTTTACGAGCTAGCAAGGAGCCTGGCTATAACTGCGCGTGCGCCATGCACCCTAAATCGACGCCGAAGCATCGATAAATAATATAGCCATCGGGTCCCTCGGAAAATTCGAGCTGGGTACAGCAGTCAACCTCTTTCGGCCAATGGAAGCTTCGTTCATGACATCGGTCCTTTGAACTTGTTGATATTAGGTTAGCCTTGTTAAAAAGCCAATGGAAATTAAACAAACTTCTCCCATGATCTCTGTGTGTCTGTTGGTCCCAAACTACGTACCTCGGTGTCGTGGGTCTAGGCAATTCTTTACGGCCTCGGTCTTGCAGGTATACGGCTCGAATGCCATCACTCCAGCTAATACGTCCCCAGGAATGCCACCGAAGTCAACCAGAGAATTCACGTTTAGAGAACTTGGCATATAATTTCTGGTCCGGAGCACCCCAAGTACCTCCGTTAAATGATACCGCATGCTCCCTTCGATCGTGAATAAACCGGTAATATCATCAATAAATACAATCACGAACATATTCGGGGAATGGCTTGAATACCCGATTCATCGATCCATAAACTCTGGCTGGAGCATTAGTCAACCCAAAAGACATCATACCGAATTCATAATGCCCATATTCGGGTCCCGAATGTAGTCTGGGAACACCTTAGTCTCCCGTACCTCGCACCTCGGTGGTAGCCTGACCTGTGTCTATCTTCGAGAAACACCTAGCACCGCAGAATCGGTCAAACAAATCATCAATCACGGGGAGGGTGTATTTATTCTTTACGGTTACCTTATTCGAGTGCCTCGCTCGTAACTTGATACACATCCCGCCGACTCCATCTTTCTTTCTTACAAACAATACCGAAGCTCCCCGAGGTGATGTCTTGGGCCCGATGAAGCCCTTCCTCTAATAAATCCCTCACCGCTCCTTCGCCCCTTTCAATTCTCGTACGGGAGGAATAGATATAGTCGAGTGTGCTGCGGCACGTATGGTGAACTCTATCTGCCGCTCGGGAGGAAGACACGGAAGCTCATCGGGAATATGTGCGGGAAATTCATTAACCTTTGGGGCCGACCGAAGAGTCGGTGCCTGCATCGTTTTCAAGTCATGCACACGAACCGATGCGGATAAATATATCCTTTCGGACTATCTTCCTTTTTGAGGTATAAAATAAACTTACCCCCTCGGCGATCTCGTATTTCCGTCCACTCTATAACCCGGTTCCACCAAGGAAATTGGAAGCGGACTACCTGCCCCGACAATCAACATTAGCATAACAAGAGCTAGCCAATCCATACCCATAATAACATCGAACTGCTCATATCCACCACGGATTCGCTTTGGTGCACGTGCCACATATAATTACCGAACGGTCTTATATACCGCCTGCTATGCCGTATCTCCCTGCCGAGTAGCACAGCCTCAAACGGTTCTATCGGTTTAGGTTTTATCAATTTTATTAGCCGACAAGGGGAGAAATATACGATAAGTGAACTGGATCTATCAATACATACATACATCTCGGGAGAAAATCAATAATATACACGTAACCACATTAGGTGACGCCCTCGATCCTCGTCTCCGTCGGCCAAGGCATATATGCGGTTCGAGAGACCGCTAGGGCGGGACGCTCCGCCACGGCCCGCCGGTGTCGGCGCATACCCCGCGGGCAGGCGCGCTACCGAAGAGGACGATGGAACCAGCGACCGACCTGGGGTGAGGGTTGGAGCCGCACCGCGCGAATTACCCCCCGGCGGACAATCTCTCATAAGACGGCCCCGCTAGCTGTTGCTAAACAAGCACCTTCGAGCGTACAACCTCGTGGCGATGTCTCCCCATGCTGGGAGGACACCGAGGTCCTGGTGGCTCTCGACCGACCGGAACCTCTGTCCTCGTAAACTCGGCTGGGAGCTCGACCGCCCCCAAACCCCCTCGCCGGCCCGCCCGTAAACCGGGGGTGGGGGGGCCGGTAGGGATATCGCACCCCCGGGTTGCCCCGCCCCCGGGGGAACCCGGGGATCTGCCCTCGGGGCCCCCGTCTAGTCTCTCGTGGCCGCCCCTTTTGTCGATCCTCCAACCCCGGGAGGTGTCCCGGCAATATCCTCCCTGGTGGGGAAGCCTCACCGCCCCAAATCAACCAAATAACGACCCAAACTCACGTATCGATGCTCCCTTTCCTTGGAAAATGGGGGCGTATTTCCCGAATTTAAATTTACTATACTCCCGGACGCTCTCCCCCTTCCTCCAAAAGGCCCCCCCCAGGCCCACGCCCGCGGGGGGGCCCGAAAACCCCGAAACTCGGGGCCACACCGCCGGAGGGACCTGCGCCAGAAACCCCCGGACTCCACCTTAGTCCCACATTCGAACGATTGAGCCCTCGACGTACTCGATCTCGGTCGCCTTAATCAACCGCAACGTACGCTACATGCTCGTTCAATAAACTCCGGGGATCCTCTCGGGCTTCAACGAAAACTGCGGTGGATTACAAGTCAAGAAATCCGCGGACCCTCGAGCATCAGCCGCCGGTCCGCGCGCCCCGGTCACCCCTGCTCGGGGAACCTACCGCCCCGCACGGGTCAAGGTCGCTTCCGGACCGCGTCTCGCACGGCCCTATCCTCCGCCCCTAGGGAGCCGCGAGGCTCGATCGGGGCCTCGGGGGCCGCGGTGGGGCCCCCCGACACGTACCGCCGCCGCCCAAGCTCCTCCCCAATGGCGACGGTGTGGCGAGCTACGCCGACCGAGCACAATCTCAGGCTCAAGATGAGCATGGGCCCCGCACCTCCTCTCTCGGCTAGTCTTCTCCATGCTGCGGCCGCCGCCACGGGCGGTTGTCGCTTTTCCCTGTGAGGCATCGGCCCTGTAAAGATAACAATTCGTTAAGAAGCAGAATCGTCCTCGATATACTACGTATCGCACGATCTGGGATCGAGAAGGAAAGATAACATCCTACAACAAGACTCTACTAGACACGGTGCGTAGACACTCCGAGGACCTAGCTCGGCTCGATACCACTTTTGTCACGACCCACCCCGTAGCCATGACTAGTGCCCGGGCGGCACTCGTATGCACCGCGCAACTACTTCGTTTACATCCGAATAAATTGAACATGCACGAAAGTCAACGTCGTCTCAATCTATCACGTACTAAATATAAATACTTGTCCACGCTCAAATTCCGGTAAGCGTGATGCGGCACCCGACCCCGTACTCGGAGCGCGAGCGAACCCGCCAACTCTTATTGCACATATAAACTTGTGAATTAGTAGAAACGAATACATAGAATTTTTTTTCCATAAGTACAATGCAGACGTCACGAAGACTCGTGGCTGCAGACGTGATAACATGTCGGTACATTGCCGCTGGCGTACCACGACTCATTACCCACGACTGCGTACGCAAAGTCTCTAACCTCGAACGTATCGTCATGGCACATATACCGACTCGGCAGCACTCCTGGACAAGTGGAGCCTACGATTCCCCGCCGGGACACTTTCTATGCTAGCCTTCGACCATCTGGGTTTTTACCCCGCGTGCACGAAACGCAATTTCCGGGTTATGCGGGTCAAGATTACAATTTAAGATCGAGTATGTAAGGCACAATAGTAATATGCGAAGACATAAATCATATATGATGGCATAAAAGAGTTACAACACAAGTCCTGGGATAGAAACATAACCTGTACATATAAGTGCCCTTGTGCGTACGTCGTGCTTCTTCCTTAGCTTTCCCTTACTCATATATATATATATATATACATAAAAATAGAATATATTATATTGCCGAGGGCGTCGTCATACCCTCGATCCATTTAACCATAAATATACATCCCGCGTCCGGCATCCGCGTCCGGACGATATCAAGTCATGTAATGCCAACCGATCGTGTGGATATGCGTATATAACGCTCCGCCATTATATATTTTCCCCGTAAATATATAAAAATTCCATGTATAAATATCGGCGTCTTATAGCGCCCCAGCGCTTTCATTATATATATGCTCATATCGTATGTATATATATCAGCGTCTATAGCGCTCGATTCTTTTTGTCACATGCACTTATACTTATCATATATATATATTTACGTCTATAGCGCTCTCGATTCTCACGTTTATCATATACATATACTTATATCAAAGTTATTTATCGCGTATATAGCGCTCGATTCTCGTTATCATTATCGTCGTAGAAGTATTCTCATTAAAGTAGTTACAACACTTATCGTTTAATAATCAAGGCACTAAAGAAAATCCGGAACCGTGGGCCCACCTCGAGTCAAATGAGGTGGCGTACACATCTTACATATAATACGTGTCATGACGTTACTTATGAAGATCTTAGGGTAATCGGGTCTCATCCTTGCAAAGTTCTAGGATATGTAGACATTTCTTTCACAATTCAGACACTTTTGGTTCAATCCTACTGAATGAATAGTAACTATTTTCAATCGCGGATTTCTAGAGTTAGGAAAGTCCCCGAGGCGCGAAATCAAGCCTATACGTCTAAGACATGCCAAGAAGGGAAGGAAAGCCTTACGTACCTTTTCCGCTTCTCGCACTTCTCCAAATTCACGCCTCCAAATTCGCCAAAATCTACATTTTGGTCACATTTACCAAAACAAGAATTAGTGCATTTAGAGATTGAATCTTAAGGTACTACTTGTCTACCGAAATTTCGTGACACTTCCTTGTACATACACCATCCCCAAAATTTAACTTAGCCAATTTCAATCAATAACAATCCGGGAATTCAACCCGGCCAATCTATCAACAACAATGCCAACAATCATAATAACAATATCGATAAGCAATTCAAGATGTCCAATCAACATCCAATCTTCCCCGAAACCTTCCAACTTAACAAGAACAATAACAACTTAATTCTTTCTTTCAAATTCACAAACTCTATCAACAATCACATATGCTAACAACTTCATTTTCCATAATTTCAAGAACTATATTAAAATCACACAAATCTTCCAAAACAGCCCGCAACACTACAACTTCAACATGAATCATTAAACTTCATTTTACGTCATAGAATTCATACTTGACGACGACCAAAATACTAGATAACATTGACTCATCCCTTGCTATGCCATGCCCCCATTCACTACACATCAACATTATCCTTTCATGAAGTTTATTCATTTTCTACACATTACAACAACACATAAACATGTTGAATACAATTAGTTCTTCAATCCTACAACAACACACACACACGTACACATACACGGCTGCCCTTCATCTACTATATTTCCATGAATTCCATCTATTTCTACCTACTATAACATGCACAACCATCCATAGCACATAAAACAAGATTGAATCATACCTTCCTCTCTTGTTCTCCAATTCGGCTAGGCCTTTGTTTTATAAGGAAAGTGTTTTGTATGCTCCAACAACCATCCCATGGTGTAGAGGACCTTTCAATTGATATGAAAACTAGGAGAAACAATTTTTTTCCATGATCAATATCATGGAAATTTTGGTTCGAAACTTGACCTTATGACCGTTTTTCTCCATTCTTTTTCTCCATCTCTTTCTTTTTCTTGAAGTTTCTAGGAGGCAAATGATAAGGATGATTTTTATCATCATCCTAGCCTTACTCAGTAATTACAACATGTGGCCATGGCCCACATCAGCCATGTGGCCGGCCACCTCCCTCTCTCTTTTTTTTTTTTTTTTTTAAATTTTAAGTCTCCAAATCTTCACTTTTGGCCCCCAAGTTTTCATGAAGTGTTCAACCTTCCATAATTCATTTTTAGTCCCATATCTCATGAAATACTAATTTCCATAATTCCACTTTTAACTCCAAATTTTTACTAATACTTCCATCCCCTAAAATCATAAGTGACTTATGCCTTAACACAAAGTCGGAAAAAAAAATAACCTTGTTCTTAACTCGTCGCAACCACTTAGAATATTCCGACGTACCAAAATGCGAGGTGTAACACATCTACCGACATTTTGAATCCTTTTTGGCATAGCTGTGTTGAATTTGTATCTACCCAAAGCTTATCTCTTCAAAACTTGGGAGTTGGGATCAAGAAATCAGCCTTTCTATTAAAGCCATCTCTCTCTCTCTCTCTCAAAAAAAAAAAAAAAAAAAAAAAGAATTACCACAAAATCACCATACTCTGTACCCAAGAACCACAAAGTCAAACTCTCTACATGTTCATCTTAGTTCTCCAACCAAAGGAAGCTTTTAGAAAATGAATTCCCCGTATAATCATTTAAAATTTAAAACAAAGCAGCTTGGGAAACAATAAAAGGAATAGCTATTAACGAAATTGAAAAATGGGGCTGAAGCTATGTAGAAGAAGAAACCATAATGCTTAATCTTCCGTTTTTCCTCTTTGATTAAATGCTTTATCTATGTGCACATTTTCATATCGTAATTTGTTTGCGGTAAAAACTTTAGGGTCTCCTATTCTTGGGTTGATTGTGAAGAATAAATTTCCCCCTAACCACATCACCATTTGAGTCAATTTCTTAGAAAAAGGAAAATCAGTTAATGGGTATTTTTAAAAAAGGGTTTGATTTGTTAGATGTTTTCTAAACAAGGCTATTGGAAAATTAATTATTCATGAAATGCATTAATTGCTGGTACTTTTTATACCGAAAAACCATTGAAGCTCCGACAATAGTAGTGGCAGAGAAGGTATAGCCGTATAGGTAGGACAATGAGAAAGAGAGAGAGAGAGAAAAAAAAAAAGAGAAGAGAAAGAAAATAAAAATAAACAAAATGGTAGGAAATTATACTCAATAAAAAATGTATTATAAAAATAACTTTTAATATTTTTGTTGCTTCTCACGCTACTTAAGAGAGTGAAATACACTCTCTATGCCACTTCTGCATTCTCTATGCCACATCAGCGCTTAGTGGGTAAATAATTCCACTTTAAATTTGTTCGGGGGGTTAATAGGACCCCCGCAAAGGTTGAGTGTGCAGTTGGGATTTCGGCCAAACGTTGGGGGCTCATTTGGCCATTTTCTCATTTTCTTATATAGATGTAGGAGAAATCGTTGTTCGAGTATGATGTGTTACATTATTGTTTCTTATCAGTAATCTGTTGTTATATTACTTCAAGCGCATGATACTAGTATGGAAATAACATCCTGAGGTTTAAAGATATCTTAATCAACTAGGTAAACTATCCGGATTTTGCAAAAGGATTTAGGGTATAAGATTCTACAATAATTTGGAAATCATTCCTTGATTTCTTGTTCCTCTTGAGCGTCAGATATATAAATTCATAGCATTTCATGAGTCGTGCTCAAAGTAATCTTTTCGTTCCATATTTGAAGTAGTAATGTTGTTGTTGGATATTGGTTATGGGTCGCGGGTCACCCATGTGGACTGACCCGGCCCGGTTTTTTATTCTAAAGTGATAAGATGAAAATTAACTTCCCTTGAAAAGTTACCAACACAGTTAAGAAAAATGTGATAGTGGGAGTGCGCTAGTGTTGTTGTTTTTTTTTTTTTTTTTTTTCACTTCATCAACCGTAGAATACAACTTCCTCCTCTAAATAAGAGAATCACTCCAACATTCTTTATCAAGAAAACAAAAAAAAAAAAAAAGAGAGAAAGTGAAAGACATCTAGTTCGTGAAAAAGTACTCCGTTTCCAAGTGAGATAAAGGCAGATTTGGGGCAATTTTTGTGGTGATCTTGTACGAAACTTCCGTTGCTAATAGGTACATCATCCTTGTTCTTGTTTCATGATTAGAAATCTTACAATGATATCAGAGCCACCGTTATTCCCAGTCTGCGTCTTTTTTTATTTTTTTATTTTTTTATCAAAATGTAGCTGTGAGGTTTCGAACTCAAGACCCTGCATCTTTTTTTTTTTTTTACTAGAAAGTTCTGCACTCTTTCGGATATACAGTATGCTACAACATATTGCTGAAGAAAAGAATCACTGTTGTTATTTTTTGCTAACTGTTACCAAAAAAAAAGAGAGAAACTGTTGTTAAGATTTATTATCTCATTTTTTTTTTGTGAAATAGAAAGTGTTGCTCTTCAATTTGTTGTGGTCTTCGTTGAGTAAATAAGTGTGAAGCTGCAGCACTTTATAGAGAAGATGAATAGTTTATAAAGTAGAATGTGTGGTTACAATTGTATTTCGTTTTTCGAAAAAAAAAAAAAGCCTGTGTCTATTGACTGTGACATGAACAAAGAAAAAGGAAAGAAAAGTACTTTGTTTTACTAGTACTTGTTGCAGAGACATACTTTAATAATGCTTTTTGGCCCTATAATGACCTGCTTGGTCGTTATAGTCTTTCCGGTATTTTTTGGCCTTTTCTCCGAGCTTGTTAGCTCACTTTTGACCCGAGGGGACCTTTGACACGCTTCCCAAGGTGGTCGGAATTGATTTGGGGATTTCTTGGGAAAATTGGGCTTTGAGTGAAAAAGAGTTGACTCAAAGTTAACTTTTGGATAAACGGATCTTTTTCAAAAATCCGTCGATTTTGAGAGGTTCGGATGGTCATTCTATACTTGTGTGCATATTTGGTTCGGTTCCCAATGCACTCGGGTACATTTTGGGACTTGGGTTAGGAAGTAGGAATTGAGGTATCGGGGGTTGACTGGATCAACGAGACCTCCATTGGGAATTCTGAGGCCACGAGTGCGTTCGTAGCATGTTTTTATGTATTTTTGCATATCAGGTATGTGAGCAGATGGCCTCGGGAGATGGTCAAAAATTCGGGTTGAGTTGTGAAAACTTGGGACTATTCTGGTGTCTGGTGCCCGCTTTGGCAGCACTAGCATCGCGCGCGGCAATGCCGTATAGTGGTCGCCCCTGCCGTTGAAAAGCGGCCGAGCCATTTGGGCATGACCACTGTAGCTGTCATGGGACCATTAGCTGGTCACGGAAGCGGGTGTCGGGCAGTTATTTCATTAAATGAAGTGTTAAATACCCTAAGTCCCTCATTTATTACTATTCCAAAATCTAAGCTATTGGGAGCAATTCTAGGATATTCTTGGTGGTAAGTTCCTCAAATTCCTTTACTATTCCATTGTCCTTAATCACCTTAGAATTCCTTACCTTGATAGTTCATTAAGTGTTTGATGATTAAAAGAGGGTTCTATGAGTTCTTCTTTCTAGACTTCTAAATCATGATTTGTTAGTTGGGTTAGCTCTATTAAGCATGGAATTGATGACTAGAACCTATGATTGAATGATTTCTTCCTAATTAGTAGCTAAATTATAGGATTGGAAATTAGGGTTTATACCTAAATTTGGGGGTTTTGCCTAGTGTTCGAATTTGAGTAAATTGTTTATTCTTCTTACTTGATGATGATGGGAACTGATCACTTAGACCTTTAATTTCAAGTTGGAACCTTTAGATTCCTAATTTTACCCTTTTAGTTCATAAAACCCATTCCATAGGTTAGGGATTTAGGTCTTGAATAGAAGTAGGATTCATTTGATATTCTTCTTGATTCGAATGTGCCTAGACTTTCTTTATCTCGAGGCTCAAAGGAAAGGGAATTCTAAGTAGTTATTGTTTGTGATATTGTTGGTCGGCCTTCCAGGTAGGTTACGGTTTATCCTATGGTGAGACCCATTTAGCGAAGCATATATTCAGACGATATTGTCGGAGAATGCATGTAAACCTTTGGGTATGAAGTTGGGTTGGATGTTGTCTTAGGTTAGGCCCTGTTGTGTGATTGGGGTTAGCCACCTCGTTGTGTTTTGACTTATCTTGTTCTATTGTTGTTGGCTTGATGCCACATGGAGAAAGTAGATATTGGAGACCATTGATATATCTTGATCTTGATATTGTAGTATCTTACTTGTTGTCGTTTGAAACAAGGACAGTGTTCTATTATAGCTTGTTATGTAGCCTTTTTTATGATATTGTTGGCATGCCCATGTGTGGTACCTTTGATATTGATTTGATTATGGACATTGAACTCATACATTGCACGCATTCTCATCCTTTATGATATATTGTTGATACTTAAGGAAATACTGTTACGAGTTGGGCTCAGTTGGATGAGATTGATGTGAGGACCGATGTCCGATGTTTAGCCCAAAATTGAGGTATGAGTGTAGCAATTGCTGAGGTTGATGTCGGAATCGTGAGGTAGCAATTGTCGGGGTTGTTGCCAAAATCATCAGGTACATGGACTTCGTGGGTCCCTCATAGGTTGTGCGGTCGTGATGTGATGTTCCATCATCGAAGTACATGTGTATGATGCATACTCATCGCATTCACATTTCATACATTATTGCATTGCATTGTACTATGGATTCTATTATGATATTCTTGTGATGCGCTCGTGATATACGGATTCAGATTGAGTATTCTAAGACTTGGCACATTTGGGTTTAGATGCTAAATGCAGGTGATGACATGTACTTCGATTCTGGCTCGTATTTGACTTATACCTTATTGATTTACTTGTTTATCTTACTTTATTGCGTTGATATGTGTTAGCTAAACCGAGTCGGCCAATGATACCTACCAATACTTATTGTTTGTCTTGACCGGCACTTGTTACATTCTTTTATGAATGCAGAGTTTCAGGTGGGATCGACCTCTCCTTCTCGTGGCAGATAGCGGTTTGAGAGTTGCCGTTAGAGTCTTACAGGGTGAGCACAGGGACATCCGCCACCTTGAAGATTCTTCTTTTATTTTATGTCTTACTTGATATTCCGAGACATATTCAGACTATTGATGTATTATTGTTATTTCCATACTTATAGATTCTATTAGATGCTCTTGTATGGCTAGATAGATTTCTGGGGTGGTTTTGAAGTATTTCCGCATTACCTATCTATTATTATGTCAGACTTACGCATTTCTATCTCTTCCACTTGTTTATTTATTATTTCATGTCTTTAAGACTGTTGCGATAAGGGTTTGCCAAACAAGGTGGGAAAGGTAGGTTCCTGCGCGACTTAGTTAAATTGGGTCATTACAAGTTGGTATCAGAGCCCTAGGTTACCCGGTCTATAATACAAGAGTGTGGCTAGTAGAGTCTCGTGGATCGGTACGATGAGCTCCGTACTTATCTATGAGAGGCCATAAGACATTTAGGAAACTTCACTTTCTTTCCTTCTTTCGTGCTACTTTATTCTAATTGATATCCGGAACAATCGAATTGTATCTTACTCTTATCTCTTCTCTCTCAGATGGTGAGGACTCGAGCTACGATATCCCGAGACCAGGTGCCAGAGCCCGCAGCTACAGCTGGCACTAGGGGACAAGAGACAACTAGAGGATGCGGTGGAGTTAGAGGGCACGGGGTTGCCCCAGCTAGGTGCAGGGCTCCTGCGGTAGGGCAGCAGCGTGAGAGGTCTCCATGCCCAGAGCCTGAGATTCAGCAGGTTCAAGGCAGGGTGGCTCCGAATGATATCGTACTTCCTTGGGACATTTTTCTCTTTAAATGAGGCAAGTGCAAATACGTATCGGAAAAAATAGAACCGCTACATTCATTAAGTGTTTGATGAGTAAAAGAGGGTTCTATGAGTTTTTCTTTCGGGACTTCTAAATCATGATTTGTTAATTGGGTTAGCTCTATTAAGCATGGAATTGATGACTAGATCCGATAATCGCATGATTTCTTCCTAAGTAGTGGCCAAATTATGGGATTGGAAATTAGGGTTTATACCCAAATTTGGGGGTTTTGCCTAGAGTTTGAATTTGAGAAAATTTTGGATTCTTCTAGCTTAATAATGATGGGAATTGATCACTTAGAGCTTTAATTTCATGTTGGAACCTTTAGATTTCTAATTTTACCCTTCTAGTTCATAAAACCTATTCCATAGGTTGGGATTTGGGTCTTGAGTAGAAGTATGGTTCGTTTCATGTTCTTCTTCATTCTAATTTCTTGATTTGAATGTGTCTAGACTTTCTTTATCTCGAGGCCCAATGGTAAGGGAAGTATAAGGAGTGATTGTTAGTGATATTGTTGGTCGGCCTTCTAGGTAGGTTACGGTTTACCCTATGGTGAGACTTCGTTCAGTGAAGCATATATTTAGACGATATTGTCAGAGAATGCATGTAAACCTTCGAGTATGAAGTTAGGTTGGATGTTGCCTTAGGTTAGGACCTGTTGTGTTATTGGGGTTAGCCACCCTGCTGTGTTGTGACTTATCTTGTTCTATTGTTGTTGGCTTGATGCCACATGGAGATAGTAGATATTGGAGACCATTAATATATCTTAATCAGGATATTGTAGTACCATACTTGTTGTCGTTTGATACGAGGATAGTGTTCTATTATGGCTTGCTGTGTAGGCTTTTTCATGATATTGTTGGTGTACCCAAGTGTGGTACGTTTGATATTGATTTGATAATGGATATTGAACTGATACATTGCACGCATTCTCATCCTTTATGACATACTGTTGATACATTGATGATACTTGAGGAAATATTGCTACAAGCTGGGCTCAGTTGGATAAGAGTGACGTGAGGACCAATGTCTGATGTTTATCCCGAAATTGAGGTATGAGTGTAGCCATTGCCATGGTTGTTGACGGAATCATGAGGTACAGATTTTCTAGGTTGTTGCCGGAATCGTAAGGTGCATGGACTTGGCGGATCCACCAAGGGTTGTCTTTGTCGAGATGTGATGATCCATCATTGGAGTACATGTGTACGGTGCCTATGCATTGCATCCACATTTCATACATTATTGCATTGCATTGTACTATAGCTTCTATTGTGATATTCTTGTGATGCACTTGTGATATACGAATTCGGATTGAGTATTCTGAGACTTGGCACATTTGGGTTTAGATGCTAAACGGAGGTGATGACGTGTACTTGGATTCTTGCTCATGTTTGATTTATACCTTGTTGATTTACTTATTTATCTTACTTTATTGCCTTGATATGTGTTAGCTAAACTTAGCGGGCCTATGATACCTACCAGTACTTTTTGTTTGTACTGACCTGCACTTGCTACATTATGTTATGAATGTAGCGTTCCAGCTGGGATTGACCTTTGCTTCTCGTTGTTGATAGTGGTTTGATAGTTGCTGTTAGAGTATTACAGAGTGAGCATGGGGACGTCGGCCCTTAAAGTTTTTTCTTTTATTTTAAGTCTTACTTGATATTCCGAGACATATTCAGGCTATTGATGTATTATTTTTATTTCCAGACTTGTAGATTCGAGTTAGATGCTCTTGTATGGCTAGACACATTTCTGGGGTGGTTTTGAAGTATTTCTCCATTACCTATCTATTATTATGTCAGACTTACGTATTTCTATCTCTTTCGCTTATTTATTTATTATTTCATGTCTTTAAGATTGTTGCGACAAGGGTTTGCCAACTGAGGTGGGAAAGGTAGGTGCCCGCGCGACTTAGCAAAATTGGGTCATGACAAGTTAGTATCAGATCCATGGGTTACCCAGTCTATAATACAAGAGCATCTCTAGTAGAGTCTCGTGGATTAGTACGATGAGCTCCGTACTTATCTACGAGAGGCTATAGGACATTTACGAAACTTCACTTTCTTTCTTCTTTCGTGCTACTTTATTCTAATTAGTATCCGGAACAATTGAATGGGTATCTGGCTCATATCCATTCTCTCTCAGATGGTGAGGACTCGAGCTACGATAGCCCGAGACTAGGTGCCAGAGCCCCCAGCTGCGGCTGGCACTAGGGGACAAGCGACAGCTAGAGAATGCGGTAGAGCTAGAGGCCGCGGGGTTGCCCCAGCTCGAGGCAGGGCGCCTACGGTAGGGCGGCAGCGTGAGAGGTCTCCATGTCCAGAGCCTGAGGTTCAGCAGGTTCGAGGCAGGGCGGCTGAGGATGATACCGTACTTCCCCGGGACACTTTCCTCTTTAAATGAGGCAAATACAAATGCGAATCGAAAAAAATAGAACCGCTACATTTATTATGTTTTTGATGATTTAAAGAAGGTTCTATGAGTTCTTCTTTCTAGACTTCTAAATCATAATTTGTTGATTGGGTTAGCTCTATTAAGCATGGAATTGATGAGTAGATCCTATAATCGCATGATTTCATCCTAAGTAGTGGCCAAATTATGGGATTTGAAATTAGGGTTTTATACCAAAATTTGGGGGTTTTGCCTAGAGTTCAAATTTGAGAAAATTGTTGACTCTTCTAGCTTAATAATGATGGGAATTGATCACTTGGAGCTTTAATTTCATGTTGGAACCTTTAGATTCCTAATTTCACCCTTCTGGTTCATAAAACCCATTACCTAGGTTGGGGATTTGGGTCTTGAGTAGAAGTATGGTTCGTTTCATGTTCTTCTTGATTCTAATTTCTTGATTTGAATGTGCCTAAACTTTCTTTACCTCGAGGCTCAAAGGAAAGGGAAGTCTAAGGAGTGATTGTTGGTGATATTGTTAGTCGGCCTTCCAGGTAGGTTACGGTTTACCCTATGGTGAAACTTCATTTAGTGAAGCATATATTTAAACGATATTGTCAGAGAATGCATGTAAACCTCCGAATATGAAGTTAGGTTTGATGTTGTCTTAGGTTAGGCCCTGTTGTGTTATTGGGGTTAGCCACCCCGCTGTGTTGTGAGTTATCTCGTTCTATTATTGTTGGTTTAATGCCACATGAAGATAGTACATATTGGAGACCATTGATATATCTTGATCAGGATATTGTACTATCTTACTTGTTGTCGTTTGATACGGGGATAGTGTTCTATTATGGCTTGTTGTGTCGGCTTTTTCATGATATTGTTGGTGTACCCATGTGTGGTACCATTGATATTGATTTGATAATGGACATTGAACTCATACATTGCACGCATTCTCATCTTTTATGATATATTGTTGATACATTGGTGATACTTGAGGAAATACTGCTACGAGCTGGGCTCAGTTGGATGAGAGTGACGTGAGGACCGATATCCGATGTTTATCCCGAAATCGAGGTATGAGTGTAGCAATTGCCATGGTTGTTGCCAGAATCATGAGGTAGGGATTTTCGAGGTTGTTGCCGGAATCGTGAGATGCATGGACTTTGCGGGTCCACCAAGGGTTGTCTTTGTGGAGATGTGATGCTCCATCACTGGAGTACATGTGTATAATGTATATGCATTGCATACACATTTCATACATTATTGCATTGCATTGTACTATGGCTTCTATTGTGATATTCTTGTGATGCACTTGTGATATACGAATTCGGATTGAGTATTCTGACACTTGGCACATTTGGGTTTAGATGCTAAACGTAGGTGATGACGTGTACTTGGATTCTTGCTCATGTTTGACTTATACCTTGTTGATTTACTAATTTATCTTACATTATTGCCTTGATATGTGTTAGCTAAACCTAGCCGGCCTATGATACCTACTAGTTCTTGTTGTTTGTACTGACCTGTACTTGCTGTATTATTTTATGAATGCAGCGTTCCAAGTGGGATCGACCTTTGCTTCTCGTTGTTGATAGTGGTTCGAAAGTTGTTGTTAGAGTATTACAGGGTGAGCATGGGGATGCCGCTGCCTTGAAGATTTTTCTTTTATTTTATGTCTTACTTGATATTCTGAGACATATTCAGACTATTGATGTATTATTTTTATTTCCAGACTTGTAGATTCTAGTTAGATGCTCTTGTATGGCTAGACACATTTCTGGGGTGGTTTTGAAGTATTTCCCCATTACCTATCTATTATTATGTCAGACTTAAGTATTTCTATCTCTTCCGCTTATTTATTTATTATTTCATGTCTTTAAGATTGTTGCGACAAGGGTTTACCTATCGAGATGGGAAAGGTTGGTCCCCGCGCGACTTAGCTAAATTGGGTCATGACAAGTTGGTATCAGAGCCCTGGGTTACCCGGTCTATAATACAAAAGCGTGTCTAGTAGAGACTCGTGGATCGGTACGATGAGCTCCGTATTTATCTACGAGAGGCTATAGGGCATTTAGGAAATGTCACTTTCTTTCCTTCTTTCTTGCTACTTTATTCTAATTGGTATCCGGAACAATGGAATTGGCATCTAACTCTTCTCTATTCTCTCTCATATGGTGAGGACTCGAGCTACGATCGCCCGAGACTAGGTACCAGAGCCCACAGCTACGGCTGGCACTAGGGGACAAGCGACAGCTAAAGGATGCCGTAGAGCTAGAGGCTGCGGGGTTGCCCCAGCTTAAGGCAGGGCTCCTGCGGTAGGGCAGCAGCGTGAAAGGTCTCCATGTCCAGAACCTGAGGTTCAGCAGGTTCGAGGCAGGGCGGCTGAGGATGATGTGGCTCCAGGCACGAGCACACCCTGAGGCCACTTTAGAGCGCGTATGATACAGGATACTATGGCTCATTTACTACTCCCCTTAGATGCCCAGCAGGCTACCACTAGTATTGTTTCTCTGACCGGAGGATCGCAAATTAGGGGTTGGGCACTGACGCCTGAGCAGAGATCGACTCGTGCAGCACACCCTATTATGACTATGGCTCTACAGATTGATGTCGTCCCAGCACCGAGAGATGATCTTGCCCTGTTATGACCTTGACTGATCAGGAGTAAGTTGGGAGGTTTAGGAAGTTAGAGCCGCCGAGATTCTCATGTACTTTTGGAGAGGATGCGTATGAGTTCATCTTGGACATGCATGTGCTACTACAGAGGATGGGGATTGTTGAGTCCTATTGAGTTGAGTATGTTTCCTACCAGTTCTACGGAGACGCAAAGACTTGGTGGAGGTATTTTATTGCTTGTAGACCTGAGGGTTCTCCTTCACTGACTTGGACTCAGTTTCATCGGGCCTTTCTTGAGAACTATGTGCCCGGGCTTTGAGAGAAGCGCGTCGGGATGAGTTTCTACATCTACAACAGATGGGATTGTATGTGGAGGCCTATGTTACTCACTACTTGCACTTGGCTCGTTATTCAGCTCCTTTGATCGCTACTGAGCCTGACAGGATTAGGAGCTTTATTGGTGGGCTCATTGGCTCTCTTTAGATTCCTTGCCTTCAGCTTGAGGCTATGGGGGCTTCCTTCTAGTCCATCATTGAGCATGCTTCTTTAATCGAGGTCTCTAAGGCTCGTGCATTTGGAGGGGGTAGTGAGAAGAGGCAGCAAAAGTTTGGGAGTTATGGTGGTTCTAGCTCGAGAGGCGGCAGTCAGTATTCTAGGCTGTATCAGTCATATTTCGACCGCCCTTTTTATTAAGCTTTGCAGGCTTCCTCCAGTGAGCCACCCAGGCAGAGAGCTCCTGAGAGCTTATTTTCTCGACTAGTGGATAAGGTTGTTCCAATCGGATCCTCAGCTTTAGTCTATCATACTCCGCTCTCTAAGGGATTTTTGGTGTATGGAGAGTTCGTTCATTATGCTAGGGGGTGTCCCTGATCCAGGCAGGTTCATCAGTCCCAGAGGACTCAGGCATCCTCAGCTAGTCGAGGAGGTACTTCTCTAAGAGGCAGTTCTCAGTCAAGCCGTGGCGGTTCTCAGGTTTCTAGGGTGGATCCCAGGCTAGTAGAGGTAGATCCCATAGTTCGAGAGGTGGATCTCAGTCTGTACGTGGTGGCGCCCAGTGTTACTCGTTCCCAGGTAGGCCTAAGGCAGAGGCCTCAAATGCTATTATTTCAAGTATCGTTTCTATCCAACATAGAGCAGCATCTGTGTTATTTGATTCTGGATCCACTTATTCGTATGTGTCTGCATATCATGCCGCAGATTGAGATTTGCCTAGTGATAGCATAGTTGCACTTGTTCATGTGTCTACTCCGGTTGGAGATTCTGTTGTGGTTGATCAAGTTTATCGATCGTGTTTGGTTACTTTTATGGGCTATGACACTTGGGTAGATTTGATCATTATTGATATGGTGGACTATGATATTATCTTGGGTATGACCTGGCTTTCTCCTTATTATGCGATCTTGGACTGTCCTACCAAGACAATCACTTTAGCCATGCCGGGCATTCCTAGACTTGAGTGGAGGGGTACTCCAAGCCCCACTCCGAAGAAGATTATTTCCTTTCTTCAGGTGAACAGACTAGTCAACAAGGGGTGTTTAGCTTATCCGGCTCATGTGCATGACACTACAATTGCATTTCCACCCCTGGAGTCCATTCCTATTGTGAGCGAGTTTGTGAAGGTATTCCCGATCGATCTGCCGGGTATGCCACCCGATCGCGATATTGACTTCTGTATTGACTTAGATCTAGGCACTCACCCTATTTCTATTCCGCCATATAGGATGGCACCGGTCGAGTTGAGAGAGCTTAATGAGCAGTTATAGGATTTATTGAGCAAGGGGTTCATTAAATCGAGTGTCTCCCCTTGGGGTGCTCCTGTGTTGTCTGTGAAGAAGAAAGAGGGATCTATGAGGGTGTGCATTGACTATCGCCAGCTAAACAAGGTTACTATTCCGAACAAGTGTCCGATGCCTCGTATTGATGATTTATTTGACCAGCTTCAGAGTGCTTCAATGTTCTCAAAAATTGACTTGCATTCAAGCTACCACTAGCCAAGGATCAGGGCTGAGGATATTCTAAACACAGCCTTTCGGACGATATATAGACATTATGAGTTTCTGGTGATGTCTATTGGGCTTACTAATGCCCCGGCTAGATTTATGACTTTGTAAATGGAATCTTTAGCCCATTTCTTGATTCCTTTATTATTGCATTTATTGATGATATCTTGATGTATTCTAAGAGTATAGCGGAGCATGAGAACCATCTTCGCACGGTACTTGGGCTGTTGAAAAAGAATGGCCGGTTTGCTAATTTTTCGAAGTACGAGTTTTGGTTAGAGTCTGTGGTATTCTTGGGCCACGTTGTGTCTAAAGATGGGATCATGGTGAATCCTCAGAATATTGAGGCTGTGAGGGATTGGGCGAGGCCCACTACTGTGACCGAGATTCGTAGTTTTGTGGGTTTTGCCAGTTACTATCGCCGATTTGTGAGGGATTTTTCTTCTATTGCTTCGTCTTTGACCAGATTGACTCAGAAGGATGTTCTTTTCTAGTGGTTGATGATTGTGAGGAGAGCTTTCAAAACCTCAAGACTCTTTTGACTTCAGCCCCAATTTTAGCATTACCCGTGGAGGGCAAGATTTTGCAGTATATTATGATGCATCCCGTATGGGTTTTGGTGTTGTACTAATGTAGGAGGGTAGAGTCATAGCCTATGCTTCCCGTCAGTTGAAGATCCATGAGAAGAATTACCCTACCTATGATTTGAAGTGGTTGATCGTGGTCATTTCTTTGAAGATTTGGAGGCATTACTTGTACGGTGTCGATTGTGAGGTTTTCACCGATCACCGTAGCCTTCAACATGTGTTTACCCAGAGAGATATTAATTTTAGGCAACGCCGATGGATGGAGCTCCTGAAGGACTATGACATCTCTATTCTTAATCATCCAGGGAAATCCAATGTCGTTGCTGATGCTTTGAGTCGCAAGGCCATGAGTATGGGGAGTTTAGCTCATTTGGTAGTTTCCAAGCGTCCATTGGCCATGGAGGTTTAGACTCTGGCCAACAGTTTCAATCATCTTGATATTTCAGCCACAGGTAGAGTTTTGGCTTTTGTAGTGGCGAGATCATCATTACTAGATCAGATCAGGACTCATCAGTTTGAGGATGCTCAGTTGAGCAAGATTCGAGATAGGGTTCTAAAGGGTGAGGCCAAGAAGGCCATGATAGATTCAGGGGATACTTTGAGTATTAAAGGGCATGTGTACGTTCCTCGTGTTGATGACTTGATTCATTTTATTTTGATTGAGGCCCATAGCTCTCGATATTCCATTGATCCGGGGGCGACTAAGATGTATCGTGATTTGAGGCAGCACTATTGGTGGCGTTGGATAAAGAGGGATATAGCCGATTTCATGGCTAAGTGTGGTAATTTTCAGCAAGTTAAATATGAGCAATAGCGACCCGGTTGTGTACTACAAAGGATGCCCATTCCCGTGTGGAAGTGGGAGAGGATTGCCATGGATTTCGTTGTGGGTCTTCTAAAGACCCTGGGTAAGTTTGACTCGATTTGGGTGATAGTTGATTGGCTGACTAAGTTAGATCATTTCATTCTAGTTCAGATTTCCTATACCGCGGAGAAGTTAGCCAAGCTGTACATTCGTGATATTATGAGATTGCATGAGGTTCCTATCTCTATCATATCTGATCGGGGTACTATCTTCACTTTCCATTTCTGGAGAGCTTTTCATGAAGAGTTGGGTACCCGATTGGATCTTAGTATAACTTTCCACCCCCAGACCGATGGGAAGTCTGAGCAGACTATTCAGGGGTTCGAGGATATGTTGAGAGCTTGCGTTATTGATTTTAGTGGTCATTGGGATCAGTACTTGCCGTTGGCGGAGTTTATCAACAATAACAGTTATCACTCGAGTATCGACATGGCGCCTTTTGAGGCTTCATATGGTAGGAGATATAGATCTCCGGTTGGTTGGTTTGATGCATTTGAGATTCACCCTTGGGGTATAGATCTGTTGAGAGAGTGAGGGTTATTCAGGCCAAGCTTTTAGCGGCTCAGAGTCGACAAAAAAATGTATCCGGATCGGAATGTTCGTGATTTAGAGTTTGCCATTGGTGATCAGGTTTTATTGAAGATCTCACCCACGAAGGGTGTTATGAGGTTTGGGAAGAGAGTTAAGTTGAGTCCGAGGTATATTAGGCCATTTGAGATTCCTGAACGTGTCGGCGATGTTGCTTATGAGTTGGCCTTGCCGCCAGGCTTGACAAGAGTTCATCCAGTTTTTCATGTGTTTATGCTGAAGAAATACCATCGATGGTACTTATACTGTTCGTTGGAATTCAATATTACTTGATGAGAATTTGACCTATGAGAAGGAGCCTAGTGCGTTCATAGTGTGTTTTTGTGTATGTCTGCATATTTGGTATGTGAGCAGATGGCCTCGGGAGATAGTCCAAAATTCGGATGGAGTATGTGAAAACTTGGGTTTTTTAGGGTGTTTGGTGCCCGCTTAGGCAGCACTAGCACCGCGGAAGCGGTACCGCTATAATGGTCACCCTACTGCTAAAGCAGCCAGAGCCATTTGGGCATGACCGTCACAACGGTCATGGGACCGCTGGAGCGGTAAGCTAGTCGCGGAAGCGAGTGTCAAGCAGTTAATTCATTAAATGAAGTGTTAAATGCCCTAAGTCCCTCATTTATTACTATTCCAAAATCTGAGCTATTGGGAGCAATTCTAGGATAATCTTGGAGGAAATTCTTGCAAGTAAGTTCCTCTAATTCCTTTACTATTCCATTGTCATTAATCACCTTAGAATTCCTTACCTTGATAGTTCATTAAGTGTTTAATGATTAAAAGAGGATTCTATGAGTTCTTTCTAGACTTCTAAATCATGATTTCTTGGTTGGGTTAACTCTATTAAGCATGGAATTAATGACTAGATCCTATAATTGCATGATTTCTTCCTAAGTAATGGCTAAATTATAGGATTGGAAATTAGGGTTTATACCCAAATTTGGGGGTTTTGCCTAGAGTTCGAATTTGAGTAAATTGTTGATTCTTCTAGCTTTGATAATGATGGGAATTAATCACTTGGGGCTCGTTTGGTATGATGGATAAGAAAAAATAGTCCTGGCATAAAATTTAGTGCCGCCTTATCCCACGTTTGGTTGGAATAAAAACTCGGGATAACTAATCCGGGGATTAGTTATCCCAGGATTATAGTTTTTTTTATCCCCCCTTGAGGGTGGAATAACTAATCTCGGGATAACTTATCTCGGGATTAGTTATCCCGGGATAAGTTGTTTCCAACCAAACGAGCCCTTAAAGCTTTAATTTCATGTTGGAACCTTTAGATTCCTAATTTCACCCTTCTAGTTCATAAAACCCATTCCATAGGTTGGGATTTGGGTCTTGAGTAGAAGTAGGGTTCGTTTGATGTTCTTCTTGATTCTAATTTCTTGATTCGAATATGCCTAGACTTTCTTTACCTCGAGGCTGAAAGGAAAGGGAAATCTATGGAGTGATTATTGGTGATATTGTTGGTCGTCCTTCTAGGTAGGTTATGGTTTACCCTATGGTGAGACTTCATTTAGCGAAGCATATATTTAGACGATATTGTCGGAGAATGCATGTAAACCTTCGGGTTTACCCTTCTGTGTTGTGACTTATCATGTTCTATTGTTGTTGGCTTGATCCCACGTGGAGATAGTAGATATTGGAGACTATTGATATACCTTGATCATGATATTGTAGTATCTTACTTATTGTCTTTTGATACGAGGATAGTGTTCTATTATGGCTTGTTGCGTAGCCTTTTTCATGATATTGTTGTTGTGCCCATGTGTGGTACCATTGATATTGATTTGATAATGGACATTGAACTCATACATTGCACGCATTCTCATCTTTTATGATATATTGTTGATACATTGGTGATACTTGAGGAAATACTGCTACGAGCTGGGCTCAGTTGGATGAGAGTGACGTGAGGACCGATATCCGATGTTTATCCCGAAATCGAGGTATGAGTGTAGCAATTGCCATGGTTGTTGCCGGAATCGTGAGGTAGCAATTGTCGAGGTTGTTGCCGGAATCGTGAGGTACATGGACTTCGCGGGTCCCCCATGGGTTGCGCTACCGAGATGTGATGCTCCATCATCGGAGTACATGTGTACGGTGCATATGCATTGCATCCACATTTCATGCATTATTGCATTGCATTGTACCATGGCTTCTATTGTGATATTCTTGTGATGCACTTGTGATTTACGGATTCGGATTGAGTATTCTGAGACTTGGCACATTTGGGTTTAGATGCTAAACGTAGGTGATGACGTGTACTTCGATTCTGGCTCGTGTTTGACTTATACGTTGTTGATTTACTTATTTATCTTACTTTATTGCGTTGATATGTGTTAGCTAAACCGAGTCGACCTATGATACCTACCAGTACTTATTGTTTGTACTGACCTACACTTGTTACATTCTTTTATGAATGCAGAGTTCCAGGTGGGATCGACCTCTCCTTCTCGTGGCTGATAGTGGTTTGAGAGTTGCCGTTGGAGTCTTACAGGGTGAGCACAAGGACATCCGCCGCCTTGAAGATTCTTCTTTTATTTTATGTCTTACTGGATATTCCGAGACATATTCAGACTATTGATGTATTATTGTTATTTCCATACTTATAGATTCTAGTTAGATACTCTTGTATGGCTAGACAGATTTCTAGGGTGGTTTTGAAGTATTTCCGCATTACTTATCTATTATTATGTCAGACTTACGTATTTCTATCTCTTCCAGTTATTTATTTATTATTTCATGTCTTTGGATTGTTGGGATAAGAGTTCGCCTACCGAGGTGGGAAAGGTAGGTGCTCGCACGACTTAGCTAAATTAGGTCGTGACAAAAACAACTACTCCGAAATTTTTTTAAAATACCCGGTTCAAAGGGCCCCCATTTGGAAAATAACCGAGGCCATAAGAAAAACCAAGGGGTGGATGATCTCTGCCGCTAATAAGGAAAAAAAAACTATGGAAGAAAAATAAAAGAAAGAACACAATAAAATCTTTTTACATGTATATATATATATATATATAAGGCCAAGAAATAAAAAAAAATACTATGATATAATCATCCTTGACCTCAAAAGTATCGGAAGTAACCCACCCCCTACTTAAACATATGTATTGCCCTCAATGCATGTATAGCAGAGAAAATATTAAAACAAGGGTGAGAAATACTCCCTGAGACCCTCTAGGGCCTAGCTAGCAGCAAAACACTCAATATCAAGGGTCAGAACGACCCCACACTTAAGCCCAAGCATGCTCCTTAGCTTTCAACTTCGGGTGTTCTGACTTCCCCTAATCTACAAAACAAAAACAAAAGAAATCGTGACACTATAAAAAGAAAAATCTAAAACTATTACACATTGGATTTCCTTCCAATAAGCGCCTTAGTTAACATCGTGGGACGACTTGAATCAACTTTTTCCGCCACCTCGAACTTATAAATTGTACCCCTAATTTTGCATCAAATTTTCTATGACGCTTCTAAGGCGGTGGTGTGAAAATAAAGGAGCCAAGCAATAGGTGTCGCATTTTGCACTTCTTGGCTCTTAAGTGGGGAATATCATTTTGCCTCTTCGGTGTGGAAAATTTTAGGATATTAGGGGTCTTGTTCCTCATCTATACACTTCTCCAAAGGCTTGGAAGGCTCGATTTCCATGTCGCCAACCAAACATAATGTGGAAAAATGTTTAGAATGAGGACTGACACGCCCCAACTCCAAAACTGCATTATTTTTTTACATCCTCACTAATGTACACCTCCTCAACATTGGAATCATCAATAAGGATCTGATCGAATGGTTGGAATTCCTCTATATGCTCCACATGCTGGCCACTATCCACGATAATAGGTAGTTGGGCATCAGACGCCTCAACCTTTTTATTCAATTGAGCCTGCAGGTCATGGATATCTAAGTTAAATTGGTCTATCTCTTGTCTGAGCTCAGTTCTGCCTTCTATCAATTATGTCGCCATGTTTGTAAGACCATCACGGAGAAACCCATGAAATTTGTTGAGCTTGTTCCATAAGTCAAGATTGGCTCACTATATCTGCTTCTTCAAAGCTATCTCCTTGTAGAAACTCACTCTCTTCTTCTATTTGAGGTTCGTCTTGGGTATTGGCTAAGCCTGTAACTTGTATATCATTACAACTTTCAGACTCGGCCTACATCTCTGTGAGTTTTGCCCGAATCCTCTCTATGGCCTTCTCTCGTTCGGTGTTTTTCTCTTTAATTAATGTGTTGTGCTCCGCCATTTATTTCATCATATCTCTAAACCGAGCAAGACTTTCCGCATCCTCCACTTCATTACTCCTGTTAACATCACCAACAACAATAATAAGGGCTCGGGGATGGGGAATAAGAGTTAGGACAACCATTCCAATGGACATCTTGAGTACCACATATACTACAAACATTCTACTCAAAGGATTGGGTAGGTGCGCACAGCCCTTCCTGAGAATATTATGACAGTGTTTCCACATGTGGGGAACTCCACAAATCAGACAAGAATCATCAAAATAGGAACAACCAATATTCGACCAATTGTTATTCCAAAATTCCATGTCAAGAAAGATAACAAAAATATTAACTTAAAAACAAAAATAAATTAAAAAACAAAAAAAAACTTGAATAGACAAAAGAAAAGTGACACGACCCAACTAGAGGGTCATGACGGGCACCCGGAGCTAACATACCGAGCACCTCTAAATATACATCTCATAAACATTTCTAGGTGGACCATAAAGATAGCTCCTGGATATCATGATCTATAAGGACATATATCACAATAGAACGGCACATCTCTATATAATCTTCAACAGTTATGTCCATCATCACCAGCCGACAAGGCTACTAAATTGTTATACAATGATATGGACCGGTAGGGTTATGAAATGTCTAATTATACACACATGTCTACGAGACTCTACATAGAATACAAGTGACCATAAGGACCAGTACCAACATACTGCAGCTCCGAAGTAAGTGGAGTGCTCCTGAGAATCTGCTGATAAATCACTTACGGGTCAAATCCGCGTACCTGTCTACCTGCGGGCATGAATGCAGCGTCCACAAGAAAGGACGTCAGTACGAACAATGTACTGAGTATGTAAGGCATGAATAACAACATAATGAAAGTATGAAAATAACGTAATATAAAAGAGATCAGGTCGTGCCTCTGAATGCCTTTTTAAGACGGATGTCGTGCACGCGTAGCTTCTTAAAAAAAGACTTTTCCATATATACATATATAGGGTATCTTGTCTGGCCGTTAAGGCGCGGTAATATATATAGTATCTTGTCGGGCCGTTAGGGCGCGGTGAAATATACATAGTATCTTGTCCGGCCATTAAGGCGCGGTGAAATATATATAGTATCTTGTCCGGCCATTAAGGCGCGGTGAAATATACATAGTATCTTGTCCGGCCATTAAGGCGCGGTGAAATATACATAGTATCTTGTCCGGCCATTAAGGCGCGGTGAAATATATATAGTATCTTGTCCGGCCATTAAGGCGCGGTGTGAAAGAAAGTACTTACATATATATAAAGCATGCATGAGAGCCCAATTAAAAGCCTCAACTCTATTGGAGTGACGTAAGGTCGGTAGCCTCCGATTATATTATGGAACAATCATCATCGCTATATCTCACCTTGAAGGAACAATTATCATAAGGTGAGATCAACAACAATGAATAAAATCAAGAAAATTATGAAATAAGCTCAATAATCTCATAATAGCATCAAATCCATAAGCTTTGTAATCTCTAAAAATGGAATCATCATCATCATGTTCATCATAGAAAACATCTCATCTTTAGTATCATAAGAAGCTTTTAAGAATCATGAACTTCTTACTTTTGAAAATAAGAAGGTTATGGAAACATATATGGAATCATAACATAGGAATCATGCCTTTTGAAAGAAAAGGACTAGCCTTAACATACCTTTCGGTCTCCTTAGCCACTCAACGTTTATCTTGTGAATCTACTTATAAACCATTCATACTATTGTTAGGCTTATCGTCATATGCTTATCTTAAGCCCTCAAATTAATTCCTTTTAAAATCTGCTGGAATTCAGTCAGCATCTCCAATATTTATATCCCTAGCCTGAAATCACAATACCAACAAAACAACAACAATAGCAATACTAATATCAACCACATCATCATCAATACCAAAATATTCCATAAAACATCCCACACTATGTTTTTCAACATACAATAACGATATACACTTCCTATCTTTCCAATCAAGGAGCATAATCTTATCAACACACCAACAACATTAGATACCATTCATATACATGTAAATCATCCCAACCACACGGCCACAACATGCTCAAAATAGTCCATAAACACAATAACTACAACACAACCCTTTATGACCGTTCCTCCATAACTATTTTCACTTTTAAGACTTGTTAAACCTTCAAATCAACTCAACATAAGAGATAGGATGAAGAACATACCTTATACTTGAAGAAATTTATTCACACCAACTTTCTTCAAGACCAAATTCACCACAACATCAAGTAGAAGCAAGAACAATCACCTTTCATGGACCAGTTTGGTGTAATCTTGTTAAATTCTTGATTTAATGGGCTATAAATGTTTGGGGATGTGTTAGGAGATTTCTAGAACTCATGGGAGTGTAAAATGCTGAAAAAATTGGGTTTATGGCGTATTTATACCCCTCATAAGTCGGTTCCACCGACTTTCCCAAGTGGGACCCACGGAAGCCATTGGGCAGCTTGGATGGGTTATCTTAAAATGGACATAACTACCTACTCCGATGTCGTTTTGACGATCGGTTTGTTGCGTTGGAAACTAGACTCGACGAACTTCATTTTAAGCTTTTGAAACACTTAAAACTCCTAGAATACCTAGAGATATACCCCTCCAAAGTTGACCTAAAATTCTATCAAAAATTCTGCCAACTTTTTTCCAAATTTTTGACAAACTTATTTTCTTCGATTTTCTTGGTCCCGAAATCTTCTGAAACTCTCCATACATGATATTTATCATTAATCATACTTGATAATGGTCATGTCCTTTGGTTTCAAGGTTGTCCTTCCCGGTTACGACTTACGAGATCGTAATTCATCCTTTACTTCATTGTTACGAACTTCCCGTGACTTGTACCTTTCAAAACTTCATGGGACGTCTCCGATACTCCATTAATATGGTGAAGTACGTGGCATGCTCATACTCTGAAAATGCAAGGTGTAATGAAAAGTCTAATCTAGGAGGAGGGTAGTTTAGTTTGACTTTTTTGGTGGGATCTGGTTCCTATGGAAAGGAGTGGCATGGCTTGAGGAGTATGATGTTGGTGTTGGTTTGAAGGATCTTTCTCATCATGTTCATGTTACACCTCGCATTTTGTGCATGTTCGGAAAATTCGAAATATTTTGATTTGAAAGGAATGAGGCCATATTTGGACCTTACTTGGTATCAAGGTGTTGGCTAGGAAAACATTGGTGCGGAATTATCGAAGAAGGTTAAGGGCAAGATTGGAACTTGGGAAATTTATTTCGGGAATTTGCAAAATACGATTCATGAAGAATTGGGCTACAAAAAAAAAAAAAAAAAAGTGAGGCCCAAATTAGTAGGGTGGCCGGCCAAAGCCTTGCCCAACCCATAATATGTATTGATCATGTGATCAAATTATATAAGATGACTAAGTCATCTTCAACACTAGAACATTCAAGAAAAACAAGGAAAAATCAAGAAAAAGGGAGAGAGAGCCTTCGGCTCTAGGAGAAAAAAAGAAAAAAAAAAGGGGAGAAAATTTCCTAGCCTTCAATCTTCACCCAAAAATCTCATCCTTCTCGAATTCTTGACAAGCGCAAGACGCTCTTCGACGTGATATCATTGGTTAAGCAAAGGAGCGACGTTGGCGGCGAGTTGGAATTTGAAGAATAAGGTATGAATTCTATTTCTTTATGTTATGGAATGAGTATGCATGTTAGAATGACTAGAATTGGATAAGAATTAAAGGAGTGTGGTGTGTGTGTGCAAGGCCGTGTGTATGTGTGGAGGGATGCATGGCCGTGAGCCATGATGTGAGAAAAAGGCAAGGATTTCATGTCTTCTTTTCATGTTATAGAAGATTTATGAGTGTTGCGATGAATATAATTGAATGAAAATCATAGAAGTGTGGCGTGTTGAAGTGGGTGGCCGTGTGATGTAGTATTGGAGAGGGAAGTGAATTAAAATTTATTTAGCATGTTAAGAATGTTGTTGTGGCTTTTGTGAAGTAAAGAAAGGTTAATGAATTAAGTTAGCATGAAGGTTGGTTGTATGTTGTTATGAGAAATTTATATGAATTTTTATATAGTTTTTATATAATGATGAAAGTAAGATCTTAGAGGTGAATTATGATTATGAGTTATGAAATTGGAAGATGGAAAAATGTTATGAATATGCATGTTAAAGATTAGAAGAATTTGGATAAACTATGGCTTTGGTGGAAAGTGTATATGTTTTGTATATCTTGTGTATATAGTGTAGAAATGATATGAAATGTTTCCGAATGGCATTGTAACGATCTTGATTAGTAATGAAGGTGAGTATGATGGTGTTGATTTAAAAATTTGAAGTCGGGATGGAAGTTATGGCATTATGTTAAGAAGACTAGTTATGTATTGTATTGTGTTGTGTTGTGGTTGTTGATGTTCTTGGTGTTGTTGTTGGGTTGTTGTTGATCATTTTGAGCCGAGTTGAATCTCGGGGATGCTATATGTATAGGGGAGATGCTGCCCAATTTTTCATAGAACAATATTAGTTAAGCTTGGAAATTGTAAGTCTCATGAATAGTAACTGGTCAATGTGACCAATTGCAGATTTTTGGCGAAACAAGAAGTGAGTTTGGAAAGGCGTAAGGAGCATAAAAGGTATGTAAAGCTCGCCCATTTTTCTCTCTTGGCACGTCTTAGGTGTATTAGGCTTGACTTTGGACCCTGGGATAATCCTACTCCTCGGAATCTACGTCCGAATCTAACCCTTTTTCCTTCAGTAGAATTGAACCTATAAGGTTGTAAATGGTTAGGAATGTTGTTAAAATCCCTAGAACTCGTACAAATGGAATCCGATTACTTTAAAACCCTTACTAATGACGTTATGAAGTTTAACATACGTAATTTACGTTCGCCACCTCAATCGCCCGAGGTGGGTCCACTATTTCCGATTTTACCCTTTTGTGTGTACGACTTGTCTTCGAACGGCTTTAAAAGAAACGTTTTAACTACTCCGCCATCTATTGATTACAAATTGTTTTGAATACTCTGCTAAGTCTTATAAATTGTTTTGGATCTTGGAAACGGTCTCAGAGGGATTTATGTCTTTGTAACTCGTTATGACATCCAAAATTTACTTATTATGACTCCGTCCGGTTTCACTGATTTGCTTCGTCACCCGATATGCCTCATTGAGTCTCTGGATATATATATGTTATTTTTATTGCATTAGTTTCTCACTACTCCACTCGTGGATGCCTCAATGCTTCCTTCACCGAGCCCGGCCAGGATTTGTTATCAAGCGCTTTCCTCGCATTGTTCGCCGTGCCTCGGTGCGAGGGGCAGGTATGACATGTACACGGGTCCGAAGTATGATGTGCCACATATATATTCGATATCCGATGGTGTGATGTGATGTGGCCACCGTGTATGTTATGACGTGTTCGGAGATATTCCCTACTCTGAAGTATGATGTGTTATGGCGCCGGAGACGGGGGCGCCCATGCTCTGTTCACCGAGTCCCATAGCGGGGCCGGTTTTGGCATATGTTTTCTGCATGCATTATTTATGATTTTGATGTGCATTTTGATTTCCTATGTATCTTGTTCATTCTCCGCTCGTTCTGTTCTGGTTTTTAACTTTATTTAGTACAGTCTCTGCTTTACATATTCAGTACATTTTCCGTACTGACCCCCTTTCTTCGGGGTCGCGTTTCGTGCCACGCGGTGCACGTACCCCTGATTTGCTGATTCGCTGCCTAGGTTATCTGCTCAGCTGTCTGAAGTGCTCCTTTGTCCGGAGCCCATATTTTGGTATAAACTCTACTGTTGTTTATGTACATATTTATTCTGGGTACGACGGGGCCCTGTCCCGTCATATGATTATGTTTTTGTTCTGTAGAGGTCTGTAGACAGGTGGTGTGGGTTCTGTATATGTTCGTGAGTTTTGCGTACGATTATAGCTTATCTATATGCCGTAACGGCCTTATCGGCCTTCGTGCGTTATATCTGCTTGACCTGATCAAATTATTATTTCTGCTCATTTTTATTAGTTTGCTAGTTTAGGATAAGTTACGTATGAGTGCCCAACTAGGGTACTAGTCGCGGCCTACGGAGTTGGGTCGTGACAGTTCAAATCCTATGGGAGGATAACATGATGGTCTACTTTTACACTAACATCATTTACCTTTTTGCAGGTACCTCTTATGCATGGAATAGTCAAAACTTCAGGAAAACAGGATTTTTTACTAGGGACTAGAACACTGATCCTACCGCCTGATATATGTCCAAGTCGGTTTGAATCCAAAAGATATGCAAGGTTATTTAAATGCCTTGCACCATGGATCCTAGTTACATATGAAATGACATGGTCTCTTAGGTCTCAAACACCGGCTATCCAGTTTTTATGAGTATACTTTGGAATTGTAATCCTACTCTTGTTGGAAATGATCTGTTTCAAAGTATAACCAAAGTTGATCACATACTTTGGCTCATTGATTCTATTCACATAGGCAATTATATGGGAGACTCAGAACTTGGATGGAAAGATGAATACAGATTACAGGCAATTTCTGAAGGTTATTTAAATACCTTGTACCATAGATCCTAATCACATAGGAAATGACATGGTTCCTCAGTTCTCAAACACCAGAAGCTCAGATTTTCTGAGTATAAGGAGGAACTTTGATCCCACTCTTGTTGGAAATGATTGGTTTCAAATTATAACCAAAGTTGATCACATACTTTGGCCTATAGATTCTATTTACATAGGAAATGAAGTGGGATTCTCAGAACTTGAATGGAGAGGTGTTATGTGGTACAATGATGTAAGCACGTATTGCAAAGTTATTCAAATACTTTGCACCATGGATCCTAACCACATAGGAAATGACATGGTTTTTGGAGAGTTTTTTCATTCCCGAAGGATTGGCAATGCTGATGGTTCACACAGGAAGATCATGATGACAGCAGGACCTTTATGTGCAAGCATGGGAAGAAACATCAGATATGCAAGGAAGGCGGAAGCACAGGAGATGGTTTGTGGTCTTGATACTAAGTTCATGGGAAAGGATGTACTGCAAATGTATATCAGGTCAAAAATGATCTGTATAGTGTCAGATTTTCATGTAGTGGTATTAGCACTAGGTGCTCATTCTACTGAGAAGATAATATTATATAGAAAGTGGCTCGACTTGAGTATTGATGCAATTAGATGGCCAATGAGATTGACTCAAAGGTGCACCAAGGGATCAAACTTGGGACACCTTTTGCAACTATTAGGAACAGAATGGACAGCTGAGTATATTCATGCAATGTGCAGACTTCAGATATGCTGCAGTATACTCCTTGTATATTGTGGTGTATTAACTGTATACTACATTGATATACTGGCTAATTGGACTCAAGAAGGATACAAGCTATGTACATGAAGATATCTTAAGCTTACATGATACAGTTCCTAGAGTTAAAGTTGCTGCAAGTTACAATCTACTGCATTATTGTATATTGCAGTATATTTGTTGTATATTGCACAGATATTCAACCAACTTGGATACTCAGGAGTGCTACATGCTACATATACACATGCATGATCTATTTAAAGCAATCAGAGGTTGATATACACAGATATACCACCGATATACATGGTATTTGCAGTGCAATTTTCAGATAGAGACAGCATTAGTGCAAGGATGCAAGATGGTGGAGCTGGGATGCATCGAAGGAATTCAAGATTGCATGGACAAGTTACTATATCATTATATACTTATTTATAAGCATAAGTTCATTTTTAGCATATTTTAGTATCAGCTTTGGACATTTTAGTCCTAAGATGATCACTAGGTTTAATTTTTGCATTTTATTAGCCATTTTGGCTACATTTGTAAAGATACTTTGCTTGTTTTGCTCTGAGAAAAATATATAAAATCAGCCCTAGGCCAAAAGCCTAGTGGACTTTATTTTAAAAAAAGTATAATCTAGATAAACAGTTAATTTCTAAGTGCACGGCAACGGCGCCAAAAACTTGTCGCTCCCAAATGCACACGCAAATATAAGCGGTCGTACAAGTAATATAGGAGTAAAGTCCAGATATCGTACCCACAGGCACTTATGATTAACTATTTACTAAATTAAACTAATGCTTATTATCTACACAAGAAATAAAATCCAAAGTTATATTTATAAACTAACTAAAAATAAAAGAAACCAAATAATGAACTTCAACCAAGAAAGATTGGATTTTTATCGGAGAAGAGATAGATCTAGGGTTATGACCACTCACAATCCAGTTGAGTCTTCCAATTATTATACCTAGTTTATTTCTTGGGTTACTAGTTGACGGGTTGATGTTAACTTTGTGATATTCTTTCGAACTACTCACAAGCCTATAGATACTACTCTGAACGCCTATATTTCTATGATCGCAAGGAGTAACAAGAATGCATTTATATCTCCATATCCAACTAAGTAGGGATAAAGGGTATATTTCTATCCTCAGTAACGAAACGATTAAATCGAATAAACTCTATTTATTCTTATTACGTATGTGAATTCTCTCTTTCAAGTCCAACTCATGCACCACAGATAGTGTCTAACTATTGGCCAAATAATCAAACAATTAAGCACAAAAATAAATAAGCAACCCAAAGATGGAAATTCAATAGATATAAACAATAATCAAACGTCAACTTTCATGTTTGTATCAAAACCCTAAAACTAAAGATTTTAGCTCCACATAGACATGGAGGAAAAACAACAAATCATCAAATTAAAAAAACGTAAAAACAAGTATTAAAGAGAAGAGAAAGTAAAACTCTGTAACTATGGCCTCTACGGCGGCTCCAAGCTCTCTCTAGGTCTAAAAGTCTTAACTAAGGGTTTTAAGTCATCCAAAGTGATGTAAAAAGCCTGTCTTATGGGCTTTTTATAGGTGTAGAAAAAACCCAGACGAAATAACCGAGTCCAAAAAGAATTGGGAGAATTTTAAAGTCCGAAAATTGGCTAGACGCGTCTGTGAGCGCATAAACAATGCGATGCATCACGGAACAATTCTGCCAAGTACGTCTTTGCAGTTTCAATTACTTTGCTTCTATTTTCTTTGCCTTCACTTAATGCAGGTAATCATTACATCATGGGCCCATCATCATATGCTAAATCATTATTTCTCCTTAGTCGTCTGCCCTCTTTTTCTCTTTTCTTTTTCTTCCGCTTTTTATTCAATTTTGCTCCAAATCTCTTCAATTTTACAATTGTTTATTCCTACACCATAAAATATAATATTAAGCACACATCAATATAATAGTACTAAAAAGACGATTAAAAGTATTAAAATGTGAGACAACAATGTCTAAATATATTATTGACCGAACATCAATCATCAAAACTCCATACCATCAAGAACAGCCTCCTTAGCCTCACCTTGCAACACCTTGTCCTGAATTCTACATAACTTCACATCCTCAAACTGCTGAGCCCAAATATGATCTAATAAGGAAGACCGCGCCTCCACACATGCTAGAACCCTACCGGGCTCCGAAATATCAAGCCTCACAAAGCGATTAGCCAAAGACTAAACATCCATAGCCAAAGGACACTCTCCCACACGCAACAATGCCAAACTACTCATGCTCACCGCTTTCCTAATCAAGGCATCTGCTACCACATTGGCCTTTCCTGGATGATAAAGAATGGTCATGTCATAATCCTTGAGTAACTCCAGTCACCTATGCTGTCTCAAGTTGAGGTCCTTCTGATTGAAAATATACTGAAGGCTAAGATGATCTGTGAACACTGCACAATGACCCCATAGAGATAATGCCTCAAAATCTTCAAATCGAACACTACCGCCGCCAACTCCAAGTCGTGAGTGGGGTATTTCTTCTCATGTACCTTTAACTGCCTCGAAGCATAAGCTATCACTTTCCCTTTTTGTATCAAAACATAACCAAGACCCATTCCTGAAACATCACAATAGACCGTAAAGCTCTCTCCTTCGATGGGTAAGGTCAGAATCAAAGCGGTAGTCAACAAAGTCTTAAGATTTTGGAAGCTTGCCTCACATTCATTGCACCAATGAAAAGCTACCTCCTTCTGAGTCAATTTGGTCAACCGGGATGCAATGGATGAAAATCCCTCCATGAAATGACGATAGTAACCTGCAAGGCCCAAAAAGCTTCAAACCTCGATAACCGAAGCCGGTCTGATCCAATCTCAAATTGCCTCAATCTTCTTAGGATCTACCATGATACCGTCCTTAGTCACCACATGCCCCAAGAATGCTATCGAACTAAGCCAGAATTCGCACTTCGAGAACTTAGTGTAAACTCCTTCTCCTTCAAAATCCCAAGAAAAATCCTCAAATGCTACTCGTGCTCCTCCCTACTCCACGAGTATATCAAGATGTCATCAATGAAAACAATCACAAAAGAATCCAAATAAGGCCTGAATACTCCATTCATCAACTCCATAAAGGCTGCGGGAGCATTTGTCAACCCAAATGACATCACTAAGAACTCATAATGCCCATAACGCGTCCGGAATGCTGTCTTAGGGACATCCTCAGCCCTAATCCTCAACTGGTGATAGCCATATCTCAAATTAATATTCAAAAGGATAGAAGCCCCTTGAAGCTAATCAAACAAATCATCAATGCGTGGAATAGGATATTTGTTCTTAATAGTCACCTTGTTCAACTGCCTATAATCGATACACATCTGCATAGCCCATCCTTCTTCTTCACAAATTGCACAGAGCACCCCATAGCGAAACACTAGGCTGAATGAACCCTTTGCTCAACAAATCCTGCAATTATTCCTTCAACTCCTTGAACTCAGTTGGTGCCATCCGGTATGTCAGAATATAAATAGGCTAAGTGCGCGGCTCCAAATCAATACATAAATCGATATCACGCTTGGGCGAAACACCTGGAAGGTCTGTAGGTAACACCTTTGAGAAATCTCGTACTACCGGGACTGACTCTAACAGAGGAATCTTCGGGCTAGTGTCTTGAATATAAGCCAAATAAGAGAGAAAACCTTTCACCACCATCCTTGAGCCTTGAGAAATGAAATAACCTTCTTTGGATAATGACTAAGAGTACCCTTCCACTTTAAGCGAGGTATACCCGGCATGGCTAAAGTAACCGTCCCGTCATGACAATCTAAGATCGCATGATACGGAGATAACCAATCCATCCCAAGAATAGCGCCAAAATCAACCATATCCAAGACTTTCAATTCTACCTAGGTATCGTACCCTATCAAAGTAACTATGCAACATCTATACACTCAGTCTACCACTACCGAATCCCCAACAGGAGTAGAAACATGAAGGGGCATATCTAGTGAATCACACATCAAATCCAAGCACAAGGAAAAATTGGCAGACATATATGAATAGGTAGAGTCTGGATCAAATAACACCGTAACTTAACGATGGCAAGCCGAAAGTATACCTGTGATGACTGTATCGGAGGCCTCTACCTCAGGTCTGCCCGGAAAAGCATAGCAATGAGCACGATCACCCAAAGTCTGAGTAACCTCGCGACCACTACCTCGGCATGGCTGAGTACCTCACTTAGTTTCCTGAGAACCACCCTGCTACACTGAGTGCCGCCTCTAACCGGCTGTGCAGCCATCCTAGGCACAAAAGTCTGGGAACTCTAATGTTGACCACTGCTACTAAGTCTGGGGAAATCCCTCTTGAAATGTCTAAGGTCTCCACACTTAAAGCAACCCCAAGGAACTGTAGCTCGCTAAGAAGAAAAACTGGCACCCAAATGTCCCCCACAACTAGATGGCCTATAAAAACTCTAAGACAACTGTCCTGGGTCACAAGAAGTACGCGATGACGACCCCTCTCAGAAACTGGCATGGCTGCTACAACTGGCCTAGAAATCGGACGGTGATTATTATAACCCTGTAATGTGTGCACCCTCTGACAATCTATAAATATGAACTCTATGATGCTCTGTCTGTATAACTGAAAATAAAACATGTACACGATTGAACCTGACTACAGATGTTTATGAAGCCTCTAGAATAACTGAAACTGTACAACTGCCATGTTTTCTGGATAGGGCCCCGGCCTACCCAACTAGCCTGTACAACTAAATCCAGTGACTTGACTCAGCTACTCCAGGAGGAAGTGGAGCTCACCAAAATTTTGCTGATCAACTGGAGCATCTACTCACACAACCATCACATGCGAACTTGGACCTGCAGCACCCCCGGCAAAAAAGGTGTCAATACGAAATAATGTACCGAGTATATAAGGCAGATAATCATAACCATAAGTACTGAGACCTCAAAAAGAAACATGTAACAAGGTAACCACAAGTGAACGGAATTTGTCACATAACTGTAAGCTGTATTCTATTGAGATTCCTAGAAACTGTACCAAATGAAATGTCACGATGGGTTTATGTTATGCTTAAAAGTACAACTAATTTCTGTCTCGCAAATACGCTCTACTAGAGCAACAAATGGGCCTTGGAAGGCCAGCAAGTAGGCTGTGGTGGCCACCAAATAAGCCTCGATGGCTAACAAGTAAGTCTAAAGGCTAGCAAATAGGCTCAAAGGCTAACAAATAAGCCACAAGGGCCAACAAGTTGTTCCTCTCAACTTGACTAGTTTCTCTGCATATTACGTTATTCAACGAAAGCTCTCTTCTAACATGACAACATACGATACATACAATTGTTTACAAGAAATGTAACTGAAGAATTCACATACCTTCGGAGTTCCTGACAAACGCATATATAATCAAATAAAAAGGTACATGAGGTAGGCTTGGATAACTAAACAACTAGCAAGTATATAACCTAACTCTTGCTACCACCTATCTCTTGGGACTTTTATCTCATGAAGACCAACTAACGACTTTCAAATACTCTACGAGATCATATCGAGTAGTATAACATCTAACGAGAGTTTAGTAGTTTGGAATGGAATCAACTAGGCAAGCTCAAAGACCAATACGTATATAGATAGAGCATCTTATTACAACTTATGTCTTACAATTTTTGACTTTTATTACACGCCAACAACTACTATGCACAACTGGGATTTCAAGACACAATTGATAACACCTCTTACAAGTTGATTCGTCTACTATTTACGATACACACTTGGTGACGAATCAACTGAATGCTAATAAACTTAGGAACTGACTTATGAGCCATGAAACTCTCGACTCAACTACACATGGCACAATCTTAGGTAGTGAGGACACCAAATACAAGAATAGAGTAACTACAGCAATTGTTCTTCTTAAGCTTCCTCTCATCAAGTACACTTTCTAATGAGTCATGCCAAATGAAGGAAAGGATAGCCATTACATACCTCGATTCGATCTTCGAATAACCACAACGAGTCAACCCTTGAAATATACGTTTAACCTGTTTAAGACAACTAATATCAACATAGCCAACAACATACTACATCTATACCGACACTATCGTTAAGCAATCAAAGAGCGACGAGCTCCCGAAGCTATAATACAATGGTGTACTCCACACCTGACCTCCTTTTAACAACTAACAACCTCTACAAGAGCTACCAAACCCCCCACCGATCTCCATACAATAAGAAATTAACCCATAACCTACTTATATACAACTAACATGACTTGAACTCTTGGCTTCCGATCACCGTTCAATGAGTTCTTAGCAAAACAAATATCTTATATGCTCATACGAGCTCGTGGACGGTCGTAGACGAGGAATCGTACATGAATCACCTTCATAATTGCTTCCCATCACCTTACTTCACTACGAAGAAACCTTCGGTTTGCTATTATCTTGAGAGAATTAATTAAGAAAATTGAGAGAGTTGGTAAACTTCACTTCGTTGGTTACCAAAGAAAGAAATGAAATTTCAGCCACCTTTTTACTTCTTGCACATGAACAAAGATATACATATATTTACATGTAATTCCTCCAAAGATGATAAGGACAAGTACTAAATATATGTCTTCCCCCCACTTACACGCGTATGACACATTGTATATCCTCATAACATCTTATTCCACTTAACAAAAACATATATGATAAAATATTCTCTAATCATTTAAATCATTCCATATAGTAGAGAATATATACGATTACAATAAAAATTAATTCATAAATGCCTTACAAAATTAATACATATACTAATATTTCATAAAGATTAGTGTCACGCCCCAAAACCCACCCTAGACGTGACCGGCATCTGACGTCATGAACAACATTGGAAGAACCTAAAAGATGCAACAATAACACTTGAACCCGCCAGGTTCAATAATCCTCTAACAGTTTATAAAATAAATTCAAACGAAATCATGATGTAAGAATAAAATCAGCAGAAGTCTTTATAAAATGATAAAACTTAATCAAAGCGTATAACATACCCAAGAGTTAAACAACTCGACAACTACCCACAAGAATGTATACTATGGAGCTTCTAAGATAAAGAATGACTGTCTAACACATCGGGACGCAGCCCGTTAAAGTGCTAAAATAATAAATAAATGTAATGAGGGTGTCCCACGAATGAATATGTGGGCTCACCAAGTCAGTAGCAACAACAAGTCCTTCCTAAGCGCCTGAAGTATCAAGAACCTGCTCTTCTCTGTTACCTAACATACCATCAAAAACAATAATGGTATGCCTGAGTACTTCGTACTCACTGAGTGCCTCGGGGACAACAAGTAATACGAAAATAGAGTACAACAATATTTAAAGAAATCAGTTCTGAAAACCATGTGAAATCAATGTAAAAACGGTTATTCAACTTGTGTATCTCAGTAAGCATTATCAAAACCGATTAAGAAGCCTCTTGTCAAGTTACCACTTTCAAATATGCCTTTCAAATTGATCATGATTATCAACAACAATTCCGTGAAAGAATAAGAATACCACACATGCCAATACAAGCCCAAGAATCAATCACATCGAAAGGATGACCGTAGAGGTTCCCTAAACACAGCGCACCACACCGGAATATGTAATTCTCGGTGTCTATCCTTCCTCCCGAATAGCTAGGCATAAACCGCACTCCGGGTAGTGAACCAGGCAGTGGCCACTGTTCCTGTCTAATGGCTAGGCAATTACCACACTAGGATCCATAGTGACTACCCTTCCTCCCAAGTAGCTAGGCCAAACACAAAAATAAAGTTCATAGCTTAAAAGACGATTCACAATTTGTCTCAAGGTAGTCACATCATCAATTAGCAATAAAGTTCATTATGCCATATCGTAAAGAAAAATCATTTCAAAGAATGTCTTGAAAACGTTTACACCTCTTCAACCGAGATTTCAATGTCATAATTCATCATGAAAACATTATTAACAATCCTTAGCCATCATTATTGATCATCTCTTATAGAGGAAAAACATGTATAAACATATATATGTACTTAGAGCATGATACAAACTTGGTTTAATGTGGGCTTGTTCCCTCACGCACATTAACCATAATTAAAGCAAGAAGTAGAGTTTCAATTCATGAAAAGTTCACCCTTTTTATTTAATGAAAATCTTTTTAAAAGAGACATACTTTCAAAACCAGTTTTCAAAAGAGAGACATACCTTAATTACGTTATTCGCAGTTCAACAATTTACTTTCCTAGAGGAGAATCACCCAAACCCTAGCTTGCATTCCCTTGAAATAGATTATCTTGTAACTCCCTTGAAATTGGAGGTTTTGAGAAATAATTTTCGTGCTTAGGTTTTTTGAACAGATGAAAAGTGTCAAAATTAACTGAACCCGCGTTTTTATAGTTGTTGGTTGATGCGGAAGAAGTACGTCCAAAAAGGACGGGACGTACTTCTAAGTATGGGCCGTTCTTTCAGGCCGTAATTCCAAAATTTTGACAGTGAACAATCTATAAGACACGGGGAAAGAACGGGCAGAAAGGACGTCTCGTCCTTTGAAGTACGGGCTGCACTTCTAGGCCGTACTTTCCTTAAAATTTCCAGAAAGTTCAGATTTTCAAAGACCAAAGAACGCCCACAGAGTACGGGCCGTTGATAACGTCCAAATCCACTCCTCAAAGAGAAAGTGTACACGGTCGTCGCAATATAATTTACCCAACTATGAGTCGGGGTCGATCCCATAGGGAACAATATACTAGGCGATTTAAAAAAGTAAAGAATTATCGCTTCCTAAGCTAAGCCAAACACTTGATAATACATTGGTTTTTGATTTAAAAACTAACAAAGCTAAAACTAATCTAGAAAGCAAGTAAAATGATCAATGGCCACAAGAATGGATACAAAGGAAACTACGCTCAAGTAACGATCCAATGTATTTCATGATTTACAAATAATCGTGAGTTTATATTAATTAGCCTCGGATAATGACTCTAAATTAGCTTCTTCCGAAAACTAACTAGACTACCTAATTGAATATCCCTAAAGTAATTAGGAGCATTAAGAACACCCGAATATGGCTACAAGTGGTGTCGCCTATCCCTAGGTCGATTTCCATTAGATGAGGGTTAACGCCCCAAATTCTTGTTAATTATTCTTTCCCAATCTCGAGTTTGCCTCTTCCAAGTTTAAACCGAAATAAATGGGCAAGTCCTAGGGTTAGCAATTCCCTTAAGAAACATTAAAGAACAAGAATAATTAAAAAAAACATTAACTCACTTCTATTAATTATAAAATCATTCAACACATAAGCAAAACAAGAGATTCAATCAAAACTTAAGCATTGTATACTTCCTTAAACAAGGTTTAAGTATTGAAATGAAATGCGACACACATAAATATTCAATAAATAGCAAGAGATGAAGAAATAGGTAAAGAATTTCTCATTGGGTGCCTCCAAATCTTCTCTTCCAAAGTGTGAGGATGAAACCCTAGCTCTCCAAAGCTCTCCAAGACTTGTGTTGAAATGCCAAAGATGAAAATATTTTCTCCCATGTCTTGTTTTTATAGTTCCACAATCTTTCCAATTAAAAGATGACAAAAACAGCCCAAGATTTTCAGATTTTCGAAATTGAAGTTCTGGCCACTTTTTTCATTTTCTTCATTTTGACCTCTTTTTGACTTATTTTTCACTTGATTTCTTCATGATCACTTTTCAATCATATAAACCTGTATAATGGAGTAAACGACATTAAATGCACTATTTTATTAATTAAAAAACTCAAAAGTCTAAGATTAAAGAAGAGATAAGTTGAAAAAATACCAACTTATCAACCGTACTTTGAAGTACAGGCAGTACTTTTGTCGTGAAATCCCCCAATTACCGTCGAAATGGGATTTTTCATCCCAACACTCCTGATTTTGGTTTCTAAATCCGGAATTGTGAACACAGCCTAACTTATAAGGTTCAAAACGACTCGTATAACGCTTTCACATTCCTCACGGATTTACGAGATGTTACAATTAGGATATTGATAAAAATTATATTTTATAAAATTCGAATATTTCCAATCTATAAAAAAAATTTATAAAATTCTAACATTTCCAATCTATTATCAAGAGTATAAATTTTTGTACCATTAATTGATAAAATGGAAAAAGATAACTTTTCTTATGAGAAATTAGTTTCTATCTTATAAATCAAATAAAATCTTATTTATAACCTCCTCATGTCTTGTACATAATTTAAAGTGTATCCGAGAAGTGTAACAATAAGAACTAGCTAAAATCATACTTGTCAAATCATTACAAAACAAAATACCATATCAAGACAATATATAAAGGTTTCGAAATTAGTCAAACTTACGGGGTCTGACATCTACCTCTAGATGAGGTACCCACATGAGTGCTAAAATGGGGCCTCTTGAACACCCACTCCTCATAATCCTCATACCTATTGAACTCAGCTTCTCGAACTGCATCAAAAATCTGCTGAAAGGAAAATCCTGTGGCAGCCATATGTGCTAGAATCAAACGAAGGGTACAAATCAATCCATCGGTGAACCTCGTCACCCTCTCAGCCTCATCAGGAAGAATCATCAAAGCATGGTGAGATAAGGCGTGCAACTGGGTCTCATACTCTGTCACAGACATACGCCCCTGGAGTAACCCCTCGAACTGAGCCTTCCTCCGCTCTCAAATACTACAATGTACAAACTTCTCTAAGAAGGCCTGAGTGAATGAAGCCCAATTGAACAGAGAGGACCCTGCTGGTCTTGTCTCAACAAACGACCTCCACCACTGCTTGGCAGGGCCAACCATTTGGAAGGTAGTATAATCCACACCACAAGACTCTACTAACCCGAGGTTATGCAACCTCTCATGACAACTGATCAGAAACTCATATGCGTCATCCTCGGGGTCTCCATCATACTTGGGAGGATCCATCTTCCTGAAACACTCAAAAATCTTCTACTCCTCTATAGACATCGTGGGCTGTGCAGTCACAGGTGAAGCAAGACCTGGCACTAGCATGCCCGTGAATTGGGAAGCCATAGCAAGTGCGGGCCTAGTCCCTGGAATCTGAAATCTGGGAGAAACCATGTGATCAGGAGTCTGTCCTCCCACCCTAGTCTGGGAACCATAAGAAGCAACTGGCAATACTCCGACCAATACCACATTATTAAGAAGACCCATCATATGAACCAGTGTATCCTGGAGCACAAGTGTAGCAATGAAACCCGGAGGTGCTTGTCCTAGCCCAACTTCGTCAGCATGAACTGGCTCATCCTCCTCAATTACCTCCTGCTCTAGCACTGCCTTGAGGTGGCACTAGTGCTCGGTCTCGGGCCAGTGCTGCCACTCGAACTTTACCTCTACCACATCCCCTACCCTGCCCCGAACAGCAGCCTAACAACGGGCTTGGGTCCAGGTGCGGGCTCCTGCCCTCCAGTCGCAGTCGATCTAGTCCTCACCATCTGTGAGAAAGAGTGAAACAAGAACTCAGTATTTGATAAAGTCAAGGACGCATGATAAGAATGAAAAAAGTGGAAATTCCTAAATGCCCTGTAGCCTCTCAAAGATAGGCACGGACGTCATCGTACCGATCTGCAAGACTCTCTTAAACACCACTCATGTACTTGTAAGACCATTAAACCTAGTGCTCTGATACAAAATTTCTCACGACCCAATTTCCCTAACATTCGGCTAGTCGCAAAACATAAATAAGTGCGGATATTAAATAAAGAAAATGACATAAGTCACATAATAACACTAAGAGAACATGGCCAAAATAGTGTAAGTCAATACAGTAGCCTAAAACCCGAAAGTCACAGTACATGAGAATCTGTTACGAGTACAAGTCTGAATACTAATACATAAACTGTCTGAAATAGAAATATGACAAAATTAGTAAAGATTGAGTGAAGTCTGGTACTGTGGGACCCTTATTAGCATACCCTAGAAATCCACGAAATGCTCTGACAACTCCAAGAAAGGTGCTCAACTCGTACTCAGATCAATACCTGCACACAAAAGGTGCAGCGAGTGTAGAGTGAGTACGGGAAGCACGTGTACCCAGCAGCACCATTGACCGACCCTAAACTATATTGATGATGAGGGTTGGTAATTCTGATACTTCTCTTCCTGCTTTGTCAGTTCAAATCCACACAAATCATAAGTATTCAACATGTAAAGTAGGTATGGACACTAAAGCCACTCTTAAAATCCATTCCTATCCTAACTCACCAGTAAAGATTCAGTATTTTACTTAGTTAAGTCTAATTCGAGAATAAAGACTCCACCTTTATATCATTTATGTTAAGTATAAGCCTAAAGATCCCATCTTTAAGTCCTTTGTCACACATATGCCATGAAAGCAAGTCAAACCATCATAAATAGTATGAGATGCAGAGAATGCATGCAATCTAAGTGGATAGTATGCAACGGAATGGCCATATGCACCGGTATACACACACTTCTGCATTAGGTTTTATGTGACCCATGGGGGACTCAGGAGGTCCATATACCCACCCTGAATACCAGATCTCCCAGATCACATCGGGTCCCAACTGTTGGCTGAATATCATCATTTGTATCCATGTACCATATCCAATATCCGGCCTCCCGGGTCCCTGTCTTGCCATTTACCAGTCATATGCAAATAATATCATGAAAGAATGAATGGATATGCGTACATCATGCAAATGCAAAATAACAAGTCAATGTCAAGATTTAAGTGCTTTTTTCCAGAGAAACAGACAAGGTGTGGAGTGATGAATGCAACTCAAGTCATTATACATAAGTACTTAGTCAATCATGACTCTCATGGCCCAAATAAGCAGCAATCATACCAACCTAAATGGATTTATCCACCATTATCATGGCCTGAAGGCTAAACACATAATCTTCGTCACAATTATAATACTTTCTTATTTTATTACCCAAATAGATACACGGGTACCCGCACAAGTTGTCACCTCACGAGTATGGGACCCCCAATTTGCCTTTTCGCCCCTTATTACATTTACCAACACATAACACTACATAAAAGGTCTCGTAATTCTCAACTTGCCTGAATCCATAGCAGAAGAGTCACTCCACGGCTCCTCTAAGCCTCTAAACCAGCCTACTCTGTTCAAATACACGATCTGAGATAAGAATACAAAGCTAGGGATATCAATATTGCTATATAGAATTCAAGTCCAAAAACCAACCTAAAACCTCGTCCCAAACCCATAAATCAATAATTTAATGCGAATCCAGGTTCAATATGGTCAAAACAGTAATCTACATGATCATATGAACCTAACAATACCCATATTGCTAAGGTTAGTTCGAAACCCAAAAATAGACCCCAAAAGATAACCCCGGCCCCACAAGGGCAAATCTGAAATTTATGCCTAGATTCATCTTTCCCATAACTTAGATAGTCAAAATCACAAAAATCGTCAAGTTTTAATCTGTCACAACCCAAAATAATTAGTCATCTAGGCACCTACCGTTTCCCATCTTGGTAGGTGAACCCTTCCCTTAACCATTAATCTAACAACAGTAAAGCAAATAGAACATATTAAATAGAAGTCCAAATCATAAATAACATAAGTGCGGTAATAGGAATACAATCCCCAAGGAACTGTTCTAACTCGTCCAAGAGCAACTATATATATGTCTAAATATACAAGTCTAAAGTCAAATAAACAACTGTCTGAATGGAAGAATATAAAGACAGGATAGATGAGTCTTTGGGGAGCGGCTAGTCAGATACTCACCCTAGATACTCGCAATCAGGGCCTCGGGAATCAATCATGAGGAGTGGAAGTAGAGCCTGTCACTTACTCTACACTCAGAAAAGAATGCAGTAAGGTAGTATCAGTACAAACACTATGTACTGGTAGGTATCATAGGCCGACAACGGTTAGCTAACATATATAAAGGAAGAAACTGAAGAATAGGCATGCTTGCAATCAAATACAAACATGGCACAGTCCAAGAAAAATATCTCAAGTATAGTAGTATCAAGTCATAGCCTAGGTGAAGATCGCTAATCCTCGAGTCCATCAAGATTCTACGTAACACCTTACGCAACAACTCACATGAATAATCAACCAAGGAATCACAAGGAAATGTACCATAAATGCAATGCAAGTGAAATGTGATGATATGCAATGCACTGGCCGAATGTAGTCTTCGTACACACATGCTACGGACGGAATACCTCTACGTTTCAATAGACATGACTCATGGGGGACCAACGAAGTCCATGTACTAGTCACTCCACACACATCCCATAGATGACTCCACAACACCAACCACACCGCTAGCCATTCCGCACACAGCCCAGAGATGGCTACTCTATCAGATATATTTTAAGAATCACGGATGTTTCCTTCTCACTTATCATCATTAACACCAATGCGATGCAAGATAACAATATCAATTGTATATTATCAATCTAAATCGTGCCACACATGGGTACATATCACAATATCAATATCAAGTCAAGTTTGTTCCTCTATCCATGATAATGTAAAGATAAGTGAGAGAGAGTCGTATCATAATCACAATATGACAGCAAATACAAGTCCAATATCACACACTTAGCAACAAGCTAATAAATGATAAATAAGCAACAAGCCTACAATTCAGTCAATAATACCAATCCTAAGTAATCCATCCCAACTTCATACCCGAAGGCGTAACATGCTTTATCTAACAGTATCTAACTCAACATACGCTTCGCTAACCGAAGTCTAACCAGAAGGTAAGTCCTAACCTACCTAACTGCCGAGCTGTAGCCACGAACAATCAAATCTTTTCTTTGCCTTTCCGGAGCCAAATATTCAAAGTCTATCCATTATCGAATTCTAAGTTAGAAATGAGAAACAAAGATACCCGTATTGCTACACTATCGTTTGAATCAAAAACAACTAAGGAAAAGGGGGGGGGGGAAATGCCCACAAGGATAAAATGAATATTTCAAAGGTGGAATTGGTAACCCAACGTTCTAGAAGTTCAATTCTACTCCTTAGTTTCTAAGTTAACTCAAGGATAGGTCAATTTCATCATTCAAGTAAAAACTCCCAATTTTGGTATAAACCCTAACTTTCAATGTTTTAATTCATCAACTATATTGGAAGATTCAAGCCTATTGGCCACTAATTCATCAAATTCCATGCTTAGATTAGTCAAATCCATCAACAAATCTCATATTGAAAGACTAAATATCAAATAATGAAGTAAGTGTCGAAACCCATATTCTTCCTTAAGTTTCTATAGATTTTGTATCATGGATCATGCTTAAGAGAGGTAAATGAGTGAAATCAAGGTTAGAGAACTTACCCTCAAGAGAAACTAGAACCTCTTCAATTATCGTCAAAGACACTTAGGAACAATAAATGTGGGAATAGGAAATAAAGGGTTTCACTTAGCATTAAATAGGATTCTGATCCACGTCACCCTTCGTAGCTGTAGAGGATCCGCTACAGCGGGACCGCTCCCGCGGCTAACCTCTCACCACAACGAGTCTGCTCCAGTGGAGATTACAACTAATCCACTCAACCGCCATAGCGGACCAAGCCATGTGTGGTCCGTTACAAAGACAAAAGGGGTCGTCGCTTCACAAGGGTTAGACACACCCTCGGACACCTAGAAAAATGCTGGTTTTTCACAAGCTCATCCCCAAAACCCGATAATCACCCGAGACCTCCCAAATACAAACCAAACATGCAACCATACATAAAAACACGATGCGGAGTCACTCGTGGTCTCAGAATTCCTAACAGAGGTTTATTTGATCGGGTCAACATAAAATGGTCAAAGACCAACTATCCTAACCAATAATCCAAAATGTTGCCGAGTGCCTCGGGAACCAAACTGAACATCTCAACAAGTCATGATCGACCATGCAAACCTCTTGGAATCGACAAATATTGAAAAAGATCCATTTACCCAAAAGTCAACTATTGGTCAATTATTTTTAACTATAAAGCTTTATTTCACATAAGTCATCATAAAACTCGCATGGCTATCTCAAAAATCGTGCCACCCATCCCTGCAGGTCAAATCATACTAATAGGGCTCGGGAAAGGGCCAATAGGGGTAAATGGGTCAAAAGCACTATAACGACCAAACGGGTCCTTACATCAAATACCAAATAAGCAATCACTCATCCTCGACCGACAAGGAAAAGCGCAGGGAAAGTATCTGAGTCAGCAAATAAAAAAGGAAATCTGGAATGCATATCAGACTCGGTTTCTCATGTGTCCTCCTAAAAAAGACGGTGCTTCCATTGCACCTTAATAGAACCTATCTCCTTAGACCTCAACTTTATCTCCTGCCTATCTAAGATAGCTATAGGCTCCTTCTCAAATGACAGATTCTCATCAAGCAACACAGAATCATAACGAATGATATAAGACCCGTCTGAATGGTACCTCTTCAGCATAGAAACATGGAATACCAGATGAACACCTGAGAGGCCTGATGGCAAGGCTAACTCATAAGCAATAGCACCAACACGACATAGAATCTCGAATGGACCAATATACCTTGGGCTCAACTTGCCCCTCTTCCGAAATCGCATCGCCCTTCATGGGTAAAACGTTCAGAAGAACCAGCTCACCCTCCATAAACTCTAAATCTCAAACCTTTCAGTCCGCATACATCTTTTGCTTACTCTGAGCTACCAGAAGCTTTTCTGGAATAAGCTTCACCTTGTCCAAAGACTCCCTCAGCAAATCTGTACCCCAAGGTCGAACCTCAAAAGCATCAAACTACCTAATAGGTGAATGACACCTCCTACCATATAAGGTCAAACAGCGCCATATCAATACTCGAATGGTAGCTATTGTTGTACGTGAACTCTGCCAAAGAACAGATCCCAATGACCACCAAAATCACTTCTCAACATCTCCTCAAGCACCTGAATAGTCCTCTCGGACTAACCATCAATCTGAGGATGAAACGCGGTGCTAAGATCTAACTGAGTACCCAACTCATCTTGCAAGGTCTTCCAGAAATGGAAGCAAATTGAGTACCTCGATCAGAAATAATGGAAATAGGAACCCCATATCACACTATCTCTCGGATGTAAGTCCTGGCCAACTTCTCTACATTATAAGTAACCTGAGCTGGGATGAATGAGCAGACTTAGTCAACCAATCAACAATAACCCAAACTGAATCGAACTTGCCCAAGGTCTTCGGAAGACTCACAACAAAATTCATGGCAATCCTCTCCCACTTCCACATAGGAATGGTCTTCCTCTGAAGCACCCCACCAGGTCTTTGGTGCTCATACTTGACTTGTTGGCAATTCAAACATTGACCAATGAAATCTGCAATATCTCGCTTCATCCTGGCTCACCAGTAGTGCTATCTCAAATCATGATACATCTTACTCGCACCTAGATGAATAGAATACATGGAGCTATGACCCTCCTCTAAAATCAAGCGAATCGGATCACCCACACGAGGAACTCACATGCGTCCCTTGATCCTCAAGGCCCCCTCACCATCAAACATGGCTTTGTTGGCCTCAACACTCAACACATTATCATGAATCTTACATAACTGGGCATCCTCAAACTGATGTGCCCTGATCTGCTCCAAGAGAGATGACCTCTCCTCAACACATGCTAAAACCCTAACTGGATCAAAAATATCAAGTTGCACAAGACTGTTAGCTAAAGTCTGAACCTCCATGGCTAAAGGACGCTCAGAAGTAATCAACCGAGCTAAACTTCCCATACTTACTACCTTTCGGCTCAATGCATCAGCTACCATATTAGCATTGTCTGAATGGTATAGAATGGTGATATCATAATCCTTATGTAGCTCCATCTACCTACGTTGTCTAGAATTGAGATCCCTCTGACTGAACACATGCTGTGGACTGCGGTGATCGATGAATACCTCACAATGGACCCCATACAAATAGTGCCTCCAAATCTTCAAAGCGAAGACTACCTCTGCCAACTCCAAATCATAAGTAGGGTAGTTCTTCTTGTGAATCTTCAGCTGCCTAGAAGTATAGGCAATGGCCTTGCCCTCTTGCATCAACACGACGCCCAAACCAACGTGAGACGTATCACAATAAACTGAGAAGTCCTTACCTCCACAGGTAATGCCAAAATCGATATGGTACTCAACAAGGTCTTGAGCTTTCGGAAGCTCTCTTCACAAGCATTGGACCACTGCAAAGGAACCTCTTTTTAAGTCGATTGGTCAGGTGAAAAGTAATATAACCAAACCCTTTCATAAACCGACGGTAGTAATTAGCCAAACCTATGAAACTACGAATCTCGGTCACTGAAGTGGGCCTCACCCAATCCCTGACAGCCTTGATCTTCTTGGGATCAACCATAATCTCATCCTTTGACACCACGTGGCCCAAGAATGCCACTAAATCAAGCCAGAACTCACCCTTGGTATGCGTTTGGCCATAGAACCAAAAACTTTTTCACTTTTTTTGAAATTTTGGAATTGGAGTTGGAGATGGAGTTGTGTTTGGCCATAATTTTTGAAATAGTATTTTTTTTTTGAAATGTACTTATTTTGGTTGTGAAAAAAGTGAAAATCAAGTTTTTCTTGTTTTTCAAATTCCAAATACAACTTCAAGTTATATTTGAAATTTTCATGGCCAAACACTAACTTTGAAAAAAGTGAAAAGAGTTCCGAAAAAAAATGAATAATTCTTATGGCCAAACGGGTCCTTAGAAAACTTGGCATAAAGCTCCTTTTCCCTCAATAACCCAAGGACAATCCTTAAATCATGCTCATGCTCTTCCTTACTCTTCAAATATACCAAGATATCATCAATGAAGACTATGACGATGGAATCCAAGTATGGCTTCAAAATGCCATTCATTAAATCCATGAAAGTTGTCGAGGCATTCGTAAGCCTAAATGACATAACAAGGAACTTGAAATGACCATAACGAGTCCTAAAGGCCGTCTTCGGAATATCCTCGGCCCGAATCTTAAGCTAGTGATAGCCTGACCTCAAATCAATCTTCAAAAACACAGAAGCACCCAGAAGCTGGTCGAACAAAGCATCAATGCAGGCAATAGGATACTTATTTCGAATGGTGACCTTGTTCAATGGCGGTAATCTATGCACATCTGTATCATCCCATCTTTCTTCTTTACAAATAACACGGGAGCGCTCCAAGAGGAGACGCTCGGTCTGATGAAACCCTTACTCAAAAGATCCTGCAATTGTTCCTTCAACTCTCTCAACTCGGCAGGTGCCATCCTATATGGCAAAAAAATAGGGCTTGTGCCGGCTCTAGATTGATGCAGAAGTCAATGTCGCGATTGGGTGGGATACCTGGCAAAGCAAAAGGGAATATCTCCACGAACTGGCACACCACAGGCATAGACTCAAGCGACGGAGAATCAACACTAGTATCATGAATATGGGCCAGGTAAGCCAAGCACTCTTATCAACTAACTTCATCATGTGGAGATAGGAAATAATCTTCTTCGAGGCGGGACTAGGAGTACCCCTCCACACAAATCTAGGAATACCTGGCATGGCTAAGGTGACTGTATTGGCGTGATAGTCCAAGATCGCATAGTAAGGGGACAGCCAACTCATACCCAAAATAATGTCAAAATCTACCATATCCAAAATCACTAAGTCTACCCACGTGTCATAACTCATAAAAGTAACTAAACAAAACTGATAGACATGATCAAATACTACCAAATCTCTAGTCGGAGTAGACATGTGAATAGGCATATCAAGACGGTCACAAGCCAATCCCAACCAACAGAATGATAAGCAGACACATAAGAGGAAGTAGACCCTGGATCAAATAAGACTGACGCTGCCCGATGACGAACAGAAATGATACCGCAGATCACAGCATCAGACACCGTAGCCTCTAGCCTACCGGGAAAAGCATAACAATGAGCACCACCACGGTCGCTCTGGCCAGACTGAGCTCCTCCCCTGGAGGCCTGAGAACCACCTCTACCAGACTGATAACCACCCCTAGAGGAATGTGAACCACCATATCCTATAGAAGCACCGCCTCTACCTGAAAAACCCCGGCTACCAGAAGATGCTGGAGTCTTTAGGGTCTAGAATCTAGAACCCTGTTGGGTCCCATGCTATCTCGATCGGGTACACTCTCTTGCGATATGTCTGTGATCACCACATACATAGCAAGATTTAGATGCCAAAGGCTAAAACACTGAAGCTAAGAAATCGAGTAACCATCTCGGTCTACTGGTCAAGAATAAGTGCCTTCCAAAACCTGCCCCGAACCACAACCACTCTGCCTTGAAGGGCCACCTAAAAGCACGAAGTCTTGTTGAATGGGGCACTAACCGTGATTGATAGGTCTGGATGGTCGGGCCCCACCTCTAGAACTGGACCCACTATATCCACCATACTGACGAGGCCTCTTCTCACCATCCCAACTAAAAGATCGGGCCCTCGCCAACTCAACACCTGCGACATGATCCACTACAGCCTAGAGGGAAGACCTCATGCCTACAAGCTAAAGACATGCAACATGAAGTGGAAGCACCATTCCGCTCACAAACATCCTAACCCTTTCTGACTCGGTCGAAATCAACTGTGTCATATAGCCTTCCAAGAACAAAAATTCAGCCTCATACTCTGCCACTAACATATCCCTCTAATGCAAGTCGATAAACTCATCCCTCTTCTGATCTCTCAAAGTACGGGGTACGTACTTCTCTAAGAAGGCCTAGTGAAACTGTACCCAAGAGAGTGGAGGCGAACCAATGGGCCTGCAATCAATAAACGACCTCTACCAAGTCTTCGCATCCGCGCGAAGCTGGAAAGACACATAATCCACACCATGCTACTCCACAATACCCATCTTGTACAATTTCTCATGCATATCCATAATGAACTCATACGCGTCCTTACTAGGCGTACCAAAGAATTTGGGCGACTCCATCTTCAAGAATCTGCCAACAAGATCCTGATCCCCAAGTGTCAAGAACTGGCTTGTTACGGGCCTAGAAGCAGCTACAGGGGCTGGAATCCCATCAATGTGCGGGGCTATGGCAGTAGCTGGCTGCATCCCTGGTGTCTGTCCCTGCTCAGGAGTATGTGCTCCTGCTCTAGTCTGTGATCCAACTGGAGTAGTGGCACCAGCCATGACATACTAGCCATCGAGATGAAGAAGGATACATGTCATAGTGTCCGAAAATACAGGATCATACATAACCTCGAGGTGAGTCTGGGCTAGCCCCATCCGTCCCCCAACAGCATACTCTCGCACTGGCTGGCGCTCTAGAGAAGTTGATCTAGCGCCCCTCTGTCTAGCCATAGGTACCCCGTCCCTGGCTGGTGAAGTACCACGACCTCTCACTCGGCCGCGGCCTTTAGCCAGTCCTCTTCCTCCCGTACCGACCCCAGAAGTGGGCTCGAGCGGCTCATTCCTAGCAATGGTAGCTCGAGTCCTCACCATCTGTGAGAGAATAGAAGTGAATTAGATACCAATTCGGATATTCTAGATTCCAATTTGAATAAAGAAGCAAGAAAGAATGAAAGAATTCAAAGTTTCCTAAATGTCTCATAGCCTCTTACAGATAAGTACGGAGCTCATCGTACCGATCCGCAAGACTCTACTAGACATGCCCTTGTACTCATAGACCGGTTAACCTAGGGCTCTGATACCAACTTGTCACGACCCAAATCACTAGGCATGCCTAGCACCCACCGTTTCCCACCTTGGTAGGCGAACCTGTCCCTTAATCATTAATCCAACAATAATAAAGTAAATAGAACAGATTAAATAGAAGTCTAAATCATAAATAACATAAGTGCGGAAATACGAATACAATCCCCAAGGAACTGGTCCGACTCGTACAAAAGAAACTATATAAATGTCTAAATATACGAGTCTGTAAATCAAATAAACAACTGTCTGAATGGAAGAATATAACGACAGGATAGATAAGCCTCTGGGCAGCGGCTCGTCAGATGTTCACCCTAGATACTAGCAATCAGAGCTTCGGGAATCAGTCATGAAGAGTGGAAATAGAGCCTGTCACGTACTCTACACTTAGAAAAGAATGCTGCAAGGTAGTATCAGTACAAACACTATGTACTGGTAGGTATCATAGGTCGACAACAATTAGCTAACATATATAAAGGAAGAAACTAAAGAATAGACATGCTCGCAATCAAATACGAACACAGCACAATCCAACAACAATAACTCAAGTATAGTAGTATCAAGTCATAGCCTAGGTGAAAGTCGCTAATCCTCGAGTCCATAAAGTTTCTAAGTAAACGCCTTACGCAACAACTCACATAAATCATCGACCAAGGAATTACGAGGAAATGTACCATACAATGATAAGAAATGCAATGCAAGTGAAATGTGGTGATATGTAATGCACTGGCCAAATATAGTCTCCGTACACACATGCTACGGCCGAAATACCTCCACGTCTCGATAGTCATGACTCGTGGGGGACCCGCGAAGTCCATGTACCAGTCATTCCGCACACAGCCCAGAGATGGCTCCACAACACCAGCCACACCGCTAGCCATTCCGAACATAGCCCGGAGATGGCTACGCTATCAAATATATTCCAAGAATCACGGATGTTTCCTTCTCACTTATCATCATTAACACCAATCACAAGTAATATCAATGTAACATGGAAATAAGGATGATTGCAATGCAAGATAACAATATCAATTGTATCAAATCAATCCCAATCGTGCCACACATGGACACATATCACAACATCAATATCAAGTCGATTCCTTTCCTCTATCCATGATAATGTCAAGATAAGTGAGAGACAACCATATCATAATTACAATATGACAACTAATACAAGTCCAGTATCACACACTTGGCAACAAGCCAATAAATCACAAAGAGGTAACAAGCCTACAATTCAGTCAACAATACAAAACTTAAGTAATCCATCCCAACTTCATAGCCGAAGACGTAACATGCTTTCTCCGACAGTAACTAACACTACATATGCTTCGCTAACCGAAGTCTAACCAGAAGGTAAGTCGTAACCTACCTGGCTCTCGAGCTGGAGCCACGAATAATCAAATCTTTGCCTTGCCTTCCGGAGAGCCTCCAAGTATTCAATGTCAATCCATTATCGAATTCTAACTTAGAAATAAGAAGCAACGATACCCATATTGCTACACTATTATTCGAATAAAAAATAACTAAGAAAAAAGGGGAAAACGACCCACAAGGATAAAACGAGTATTTCAAAGGTGGAATTGGTAACCCAACATTCTAGAAGTTCAATTCTACTCCTCAATTGCTAAGTTAACTCAAGGATAGGTCAATTTCATCATTCAAGTCAAAACCCCTAACCTAACTTTCAATCTTTCAATTCATCAACTATAATGGAAGATTAAAGCCTATTAGTCACTACGTCATCAAATTTCATGCTTAGATTAGTCAAATCTATCAACAAATCTCATATTGAAAGATGAAATATCAAATAATAAAGTAAGTGTCATAACCCATCTTCTTCCTTAAGTTTCTATAGATTTTCTATCATGGATTCATGCTTAAGAAAGGTAAATGAATGAAATCAAGGTTAGAGAACTTACCCTCAATATAAATCTGCTTAGAACCTCTTCTATTCGCCTTAAAGACACTTAAAAACAATAAATGTGGTAATAGGAAATGAAGGGTTTTACTTAGCATTACATAGGGTTCTGGTCCATGTCACCCGCCATAGCGGTAGAGGGTCCATAACAGTGGGACCGCTCCCGCGATTCACCTCCTGCCGCAGCGAGTCTGCTGGAATGGATTATAACTAATCCACTCAACTGCCATAGCAGGCCATGCCTCGCCGAGGCGGGTCTACTATAGCGCTACAGCGGGCCTCAGACACCAGTAAAATGCTAGTTTTTCACTAGCTCATCCCCAAAACCCGATAATCACCCGAGACCTCCTAGATACAAACCCGACATGCAACCATATAAAAAAATGCACTATGGATTCACTCGTGATCTCAGAATTCCCAATGGAGGTCAATTTGACTGGGTCAACACCCAATGGTCAAAGACCAACTATCCAACAAATAATCCAACATGCTCTCGAGTGCCTTGGAAACCGAACTGAACATCCTAACAAGTCATGATTGACCATCCGGACCGCTCGAAATCGACGAATTTTCAAAAAAAGTCTGTTTACGCAAAAGTCAACTATCGGTCAACCATTTTTTTCACTTTAAGGCTCTATTTCACATAAGTCATCATTAAACTCGCATGACTAACTCGAGAATCGTGCCACCCCTCCATATGGGTCAAAATAATACTAATAGGGCTCAAGAAAGGGTCAACGTGGGTAAATGGGTCAAAAGCACTATAACAACCAAATGGGTCGTTACGTAACACATTTGAACCCTCAACTTCATAAATTCATTAAACCCATTTATATGGAAAAACCCTCAATTCTTACTCTAGAATTCAGGAATTAAAGCTTAATCTAGAGGAAGAATCAATAGAATAAACTTAAATGAAGGTTTAGGTCTTACCCTAATGAAGAAACTTGATTTTGGCACTTTGATTCTCTCAATTTGGAGCTCTCTAGATTCTCAAATGGTGAATGGGAAATGAAACTCGAATTCGGGGTTTTTAATCACTGTTTAGGCAATTACCCTTCGCGAATGCGAGCTAGCCTCGCGAATGCAACCCGACCCAGCCTAGACCATCGCGAACGCGACTGGTTAATTGCAAACGCAATGACCAGGCCAACCTGCCCCAAACCCAGACTACCCTAAGCGAACGCGAGCCCCATCTTGTGAATGCTATGCCCCACCTTGTCCCCCTTCATCGTGAATGCACAGAAGGAAAAACTAGATGACTGAAACCAGAAAAATTTGGTTTCCCCAAAATCCCCAACCAATACCCGAAACTCATTCGGAAACCCGCGAACACAAACCAAATATGCATTTCTATCATAAAACACGCTACGAACTCGCTCGCACACTCTGATTTTCCAAAAGAGGTCGTTTTGACTAGGGGTTGACCAAGGTCAACTCCAACACTACCAAAAACTCAACTTTCCAACCAAGTACCCAAAGCACACCCGAACGCCTCAGGACCTGAACCAAAGGCTCTACTATGTCAAAAATGACATTTCGGACCTTAATGGAATCGATGAAATCACAAAAATGACACATTTAGCCCTGTTGTTGACTTTGGTCAAACTTCTCCATTTAAATAATTATCAAACTTCTAAACTTAAAACAATCAATCCGAAACTTGCCAGATTACCTCAAAAATCGCGCCACCCGTCCCCTCAAGTCATAAACACAAAAAAGCAAGCTGAGGAAGGGTATTTTGGGAATTTCTAGGTCAAAGGCTCAAAATGACTTAGCAAGTATTTACACCTTCACTTGAACCTTTGAGAAGGGTTCACTTGAAATTAAAACCCTAGGTTTGGAGATAGAATTTCACTCAGAATCCACATATGAATGGTAGAAATACTTAGAATAACTTAGGAGGGTCTTATCTTAATATAGGAGGATGAGGATGTCACGCCCCAACTCGAGAAATGTGCGGGCACCTACCATTTTCCCACCTCGGTAGGCTAACCAGTCCCTTAACCAACACCCAAACAAATAAATGAAATCAACTCCCAACAGTAATATAAATAAGTCCGACATAAAAGTAATAATAAGTGCGGAATAATACATGCCCAAATGAATCTAGTCTAAGTCATAGAAGAGCTACTACATAGATGAAGTCTGAATACATAGTTTCATAGATAAATACTATCTCAAGGATAGATATACGACAAGTAATAAAAGAGAAGCCATCCGGGCTGCAGATCTTCTAAGTGCTCACCCTGGATGCTAGTGAATCAGGCCTCGGGATCAGTCATGAGGGGTGGAAGTCTCTCCAACAGTGTACTCTGCACTCTTAAAAAGAGTACAACAAGATAGCATCAGTACAAAACACGGTACTGAGTAAGCATCATAGGCCGACAACAACTAGATCACGCATGCAAACAAGGAAATGAAAAGATAACCATGCTCACAGACAGATACAAGTCCAAGTAGTACAATCAATTACCAAACGATATCTCAAATATTTCACAAATCCAAACATAACCCAATAATCACCCAATAACTCAACTATCACCAAAGATCAATATCAGTCCAAATGACAATAAGAACATATAATGTGTATGAAAATGGAATGCAATGTAGTGATACACATATGCTCCGAGGGGACGATGTCCACCTCTCGATAGTCATGACCCATAGGGGACCGCTAAGTCCGTGTACCGTCATTCTGTATCACACAGCCTAGAATGACTCCTCCATCCAATATCGTTGCTAACCACTCCGTATCACACAGCATAGAGATGGCTACACAAATATAGTAATGTCGCATGAATCATACTTACCTCCATCATCACCATCCTCCAATATCAAGACCAAGACAGATATATATTGGATATGAGAAAGTATGTCATGCAATGAGAATATCATAAATAACATATGGATTCTAGTCAATTCATATAAGGACAACCATCATAGTACAAGTATCACATGAATCCGTTCCTTCTAAGCAGTCTCCCATAATACATAGGAACCACCAATTCATATAAGAAAATCCAAGCATAAACCTAGGATTCTACAGGCCACGAGCCCGAACACACAAGTCACACAATAGTACCAACCTAAGTTTCATCCCAAACTCATACCCGAAGGTCCACATGATGTCTCCAACAATTCCCTAGTACTATATACGAGTCGTTAACCGGAGTCTAACCAAAAAGGTAAGCCATAACCTACCTGGAGTGCCGAATAGGAATCCTGAACAAATCACGCGAGCACCTCACCCTTCCTTAATGCCTCCAAATACTCAAAGTTTATTTATAACGTAATCTAGATTAGCAATCATAAAGAACAATACCCATATTTCTAGGCTTTTAATTTGATCAACTTAAGCCTATGGAATTTGGGGAAACGGGCCAACAAGGGCAAAACGAAAAATTCGAAAGTGAAACATGCAATTCAAGTATAAGTGATCCAAACCCACTAATCAATTCTAAAACAACTCAATATTAAGCTAAATTCGTATTTAAAGTGAAACTCCCCAATTTTGGGTGTGAACCCTACCTCTCAAATTCATAAAATGGTTACTAATAATGAAGGATTCATGTTTATATAGCAATTACCCATCAATTCCATACTAATATAAGCTTATTCCATCAACAAATCAAGGTTTTATAATCAAAAGTTTATTCAAGAAAGAAACCCTAAAAACCCTCTTTAATCCTTGTGTTATTGGAAGACTCTAGCATGAAATAGGGAATTTCTAAGGTGGATTATGAATCATAAATAAAGGATAGGGTTAGATGAACTTACCCCAATGAAGAATTGCCATGGAATCTCTTGTTTTGCTCCCAAAATAGCTCTAGAATCGAGAGTAATGAATGAGGAGTGATAGGGTTTGAAAAAGAATTTAAGGCATTTAAGTCCCCGTCTACCGCTATAGCAATCTGTAGTCCGCTACGGCGGTCACTCATAATTACTCTACACCTCTATAGTGGGTGGTCATCGCCATTGCGATACCGCTGCCGCGGTCCAGGTGCCGCCATGGCGGTACACCAGACATCATATTTTTACACAACGCCACAAGTCTCAACCCGAAATCCGACTATCACCCGAGGCCCCACAAATACAAAACAAACATGCAAACACACATAAGGAAGTCTCATTGACCAAGTCAACCCCCAATACCTCCCAAAATGCATTCTAATACATTGGGAAGCTCACCGAACGTACCAACAGGTCACAAATGACCATCCGGATATCTCAAAATTGACGGATTTTTAAAAAAGTCCATTTACCCAGAAGTCAACTTTGAGTCAAATATTTTTCGCTTTAAGGCTTATTATCACAAAAACCAATCTAATATTCATCCGATGACCTCGAAAATCATACCACCCATTCCTTCTAGTCTAATATAAGCTAATGAAACTCGAATAAAAGTCAGCAAGGTCAAAAGTACCGTAACGGCCAAATGGGTTGTTACAGAGGAGAGGAGAGGAAAGTCGACCTAGCGCTGTTTGAATGTGAAAAGGATGAAATTCTTAGAGTTTGTGCATTTAAAGAAAAAGATGGGCCCATTCTGCAGACCGCAGAACGAGAATGTTGGCCGCACTTTGTGTCGAAATTAAGGCCATTTTGCGGAATTTAGATCGGTCCTGCGGACCCCAAAATGGGGTGCTCTGGACACAAAACTTCCAGAAACTTCCCAGCAATCTACTTTGGTCCCTTGCGGTATAATGTCAATAACTTTTTGTACAGAGCTCGGATTGATTTGATCTTTATATGATATGAAAGAATTTCAAAGGGCCACAACTTTCATGCCCATAGTTTTTCCATATGCACCACCAATTAAAAATTATACACGCTTGAAGTTAGACCTGAAGCAAACTCAATTAGAACTTTTGAGTTACATGCACCTTTTAACATGCCTTGGCCTTAGGGAAACCTTTACGCCCCAAATTACTTCGAAAGGACCTTTTATCACAAATGCAACACATTTAGTATCCCCATTCAGTACTAATCACCAGTATTTAATGAGTTCAAACCTAATCCGAATTTACGGAGTGTTACATGCACCCCAAATTACTTTGAAAGGACCTTGTATCACAAATGCAACACGTTTAGTACCCCATTTAGAACTAATCACCAGTATTTAATAAGTTCAAACCTAACCCGAATTTACAGAGTGTTACATGTATAACATAAAATCTATATATACATTAGTGGCATTTGGCACCTCCTAAGTCGGGGCCTAAAACTAAAATGAAAAGTAAAATTTGTAATTACTTATTATTTTTTCCCGCTCTTTGTAAAATTAAGTTATTGAAATATTAGTTCAACTTTTTCTACAAACTCTTAAAAACTAAAGACTTCCCAAATATTTAAATTGCACAAAAATATTTAAAAATTGAATAAAGATTATTTTTTCGTCCTTACTTTAGAGTTTTTTTTTTTTTTCAAACAAATACATAACATAAGGTCTCTTATTTTTTTAACATCTCCAATGTGAATTATAACGTTATCTTCCAAAAAGACGAAAAATAGTTTGGTTCTAGAGACATCAATTATATATGCTATATTTATTCTTTTAATGAGATTTTAATGAGGTTACTTATAAACAAAGATAAATGTTTAGAAAAAAAAAACAAAATTTTGTACTTTACTAATGTTTTTGTAGATGTTAATTTCAATTAATTATACAAAGTTTATCGAAAGAAAAAGAGAATTAATTACTTGTCTTAATATAATTAGAATTTCCTTTTACTTTCTAAAAATTTGTGTAATGAGAAAATGATATTTTTCCTTTTGTTGTTTTAAGTGGAATATTATTTTATAAAATGTATATTTTAATTATCTCCTCAAACATAAATGAATATTCAATGCTTCATAATTCATTTAACCATATTTTCTTATGCTAACAAAGACTGCATAACATATTTTTACCCCAAAAAAAAAAGATATTCAAAAAATATAAAAAGTTTACTCTCTTTTGTCACAAGTTGTTTGACATTACTTCTGCTTGGAAAATTTAAAAATTCTTTCATTAACTACATATTTTTCAAAGATGTTCTCAACATTTAAACTACTCCATCAAGTTCAGATTATAATTTCTTTTTATATAATTATTAAGTTTTAATATATATTAAGAACATATTTCTGAATACATGTCAAAAATTGAATTGACTAACCGCGTAGTACGCCTTGCACTATTGTTTTCACACGAATAGAGTATAGGCTACAACTTATATTGTTCATTATGCATAGAAAGTATTATTAAGTATGTGTGCATTAAATTTTAACATAAAAATTATAATATTCCAAATAATATCTAAAAAAAATTAATTTTGTTAAACATGAATGATATATCTAATCAACATACAAACAAACACAGCATGCCGATGAAAAAAATTCAAATTTCAATATTGTTAACAAATGATTTAGATAAAAATAAGTAAATTAGGTAGCAATATCTAATCCAAGCAAAGACCAATTTTATTCGTTAAGTTTTTAGAGTTTCACACTGAACAACCAAAGAGTTGTTCGTTAGAAAAAATTTAATTTATATGTGCAATACATGTCTTAGTTAAGGTAACTGCAAATGTAGTGTATTCTCCCATTCAAATTATGCATAATGACGTGTTTCTTTTAGTTGACATCATCACAATTCATAATTTCTTAAGCGCTTTAAGAAAACCTTAAATTTTCTAAATTTTCCAAAATTGTGTGTGGCACCTTAAATAATAAATAAATAAAATATGAGTAAAAATGAGGCATACGAAAAAGTTATAGTACATGTCACATCACCTCCAAAAAAGTTAGTCTTAGGGATTTTGTAATACTAAAAAAGACTTGAAAGTGCCTAAATATTTTGATAATACCCTATACTAGATGAAACAATAAAAGACAAATATAGCGGCAAATTTGGAAAAGTGTAACGACTCGTTTGGTCATTAAGGCCTTTTGACCCTTTTACCCCTGTTGACCCTTCCCTTAGCTCAATTATCGCATCTTTGACTCGAAGGGATGGGTAGCGCGGTTCCCTATGCAATCCGAATTGGTTTTGTGGGAATTAGAGGCTTAAAGTGGGAAAAAAAAAGTTCACCAATAGTTGATTTTTGGGTAAATGGACCTTTTTGGGAATTCTGTCGATTCCATGAGCTTCGGAGAATCCTTTATAACTTGGTGGGGTGATTGGTTCGATTCGCGAGGCACTCAGGAGCGTTTTGTGTCTTTGGTTGGAAACTTGACGTCAGGAATTTTGGGGTTTGACCAAGTCAAATAGACTTCCGTTGAGAATTTCGAGGGCACAGGTGAATTCATAGCACGTTTTTATGTTTGTATGCATATTTGGTTTGTGTTCAGAAGGTTCCGGATGAGTCTTGTGATTTCGGGGTGTTGAACCCCAAACCCAATTTTGCTAGCTGCTAGTGTCCTTCTTTGCGATCACGAAGAAGGCATCACGGTCACGAGCCTGAGGGAAACTAGCCTTTGCAATCGCGTAGTGAGGTCCCGCGATCGTGTGGAGGCGCGTCTGTGAGTGGGTAACTCACAGTGCTTTGCAATCACGTATCATGGCTTCGTGATCGCGAAGGAGTCGACCTGGTCTCGTAACTTACGCTCGCAAAGAAGGTTCGTCCAACAGTTATTAAAAATTCCCAAACCCAGAGTTCTTCCTCATTCACAAATTCTATGTTCTTAAGTTGGTTTTTGAGAGTTTTCAAGAGGCTTTATCTAATCTAAACTTTGAGGTAAGTTCCTAATCCTAGTTACATGATTTCCAATTAATTCTTATCAGTATTTAGTAGTTGTAATCATGTATGGTTGGGGATTAGAGATTTAAAAACCATAGGTTTTATTGGGGATTTTGGGATATTAATGAAATTGGAGGCCTAAATGTGATTAGAATTCCATGGAATTAAGGTTGATAATTATCTAGAGTATGGGTAACGTAATTTTACTCTTTATTTTTTTATTTTACCCTTGAGAGCCCGGGGTCACTTTTAGGGTTTTTTCGAAAGCATAGTAATATTTATATCATCAAAATCGTAGTCTAATGTAGATCATTTAATTGCTAGACTTTGATTGTTCGGAGGCAATCCAAAAACAGAAGGCCCAGATTTGAGGAGTTCGAGGCTCGTGCTCAGCTTCGAGGTAGGTTATGGCTTACCTTCTTAGACTTTGGTAAGCGAACCGCATGTGTTATATAGTTGTTGATCGGGAAATCTTGATAGGCCTTCGGGCATGGTTGTGGTGTTAAATCCACTAAGTTGGTATGATTTCTGATTATGTGGACTTGTGCCATTCTTTATGCACTTATTGACATATGGTGTACTTGACTATGTGTTTGCGGTGATGTGGAATGTGTTGGTTCTATTTGTTGCAGTGGGATTGATTTCATGATACGTTTCCATGGTTGTTTTGATAAATCGTGCAAGGATTGAATTGGCTTTTTGTGTTTGTGAATTCCGGATCCTACTTATTGGCATTAGTACATGTGATACATCATTCTTGCATTCATATATTTATACATGATGAAGAGTTATGGAAATGGATTTGGAATTGAAAGAGTTGTGGAAACGTTTTGAAATGAAAAGAAAGAGAAAGATGAAAGTAACATGTGATTATTGCTCTGATCCGAAGTTTATACCGGATGTGTTGATAAATCCACAGCCTGTAGTCCGTCAGAGGCGGCTGGTACATGGACTCCGCGGGTCCTCCATGGGTCATAACTATTGAAGCGACAAATGCTTATAGCATGTGTGTACAAAGTGAGATATTGGCCATGGCATTGCACGGCATTTCTATCTCATTTGTATGGCATCCTTCATTATCGCATCATATATTGTCTTATCGGTTTTGTTGGTGTTGTGTTTGAGTTGTGATCTATAGATTAGGTATTTTCTTGAACTTGGCAGACTCGTGGTTTAGGAGCTTCACCTAGGCTATGACTTGAGGATTTCGGTATATTCATTATCTATTGATTGTTTGATTGCCTTGTGTGTCTACCTGTTGATATATGTATTTTGTATGCGTTATCTAATCATACTCGGCCTATGATGCTTACCAGTACGTGTGTGTACTGAAACTACTCTTGCTGCCCTTTTTCTGAGTGCAGAGTTTGAGATAGGATTAATACCGAGGCCTCGAGTTTAGCCTTGAGGCTTCTTATCTGGATATTGGAGGGTCAACCACCTGTCAGCCCGCAGTTCCAGATCTTTTCCTTTATTGTCTGTTTCTTGTTTCCTTAGACAGTATTCCCTTGAGATCAGACAATTATTATATTTCTAGACTTGTATTTGGATTAGCCTTTCTGTATTGTGACTTCAGTCCTTGGGATATGTATTTGTATTTGACTTAGTAATCCGCACTTATGTTTATGTATGATTATAAGACTTATTGTTGTTGGTGTAATTTACTTCCGCGTATTTATTAAATTGACTAAGTGTAGCAGGCGTTGGGAATTCTAAATTTAACCAGCTCGCACATACCTCATAAAAGGAGGGAGGTGTCCCGGGGAAGTACGATTGTGAATTATACCGAAAAAGTCGAAAAAACCCGTCAACCACTTAATGGTACTCTAAAGAATACATTTTAGAGTCTCCACCCAATTTTTAGGAAATTAGGAAAACCAGTTCGAAAAGGGTTCATTTAAAATAGTTATTTTATGACTATCCTAAAAGAAACCTAATCTACCAAAGTCTGGATAAGGGTTCTGGTGATCCCCCCGGAGAAAGTGCTAGGCACCCCGGTATTAAGGATCTGCTCAATTGCGGTTTACCTACGAGTTCTAATAGTGTGCCTTATGATTATAAGCTTTTTTTTTAAGATAAAAATTTCTTAAGTCTAGATTTCAGCAATAAGGTGAGTTATCATTCAGGCAAAAATAGTACATCTTGGGTGTCAGGTTTCAGACTAGAACACCTAGGTTAATGCCCGAAGGCTTTTAACCTAAGTAGGACACCACGTAAGCCCACCCATCTTAAAAAGGTCTTTACATATCTCTTATTATTTTTTAAGTAAAGTCTCTTTTATTAAGGCATATTACTATAAATCCTGTAGACTTACCTTATTCCATTTAAGTCCCTCATTCTTTATTTTTAATTCAAGTTGGTTTATAAATCCTAAGTCGTTTTTATCCAAACTTCTAATGCTAATATATCTAGCCTATTTCAGAGTCAAATTATGAATAAGGCAAACTTTCATTAAGAGTAATTTATATTTCACATTTGTTTTATACACGGCTTTGAAAATAAGTTTTAGCAACTATAAATTTAGAATTAATCTTAAGTTCTAATCTATAAAGGTTCCAACGATACTTAAATAAAACAAGTAAACGGAATATTTTCAAAATAACTAAAGGGAGGGAGAGAATGAAGGTGGAGAAAGGTTAACCAGATAAGCCTATCTCCTCACCTTCGTGGACCTTTAGTTGTAATTCCGTTCTTCCTTTATTCTACGCCTAAAAGCTCCAAATTCCCAAGTCTTCGCCTCGTCTTTTGATACTTCTCCTTTTGTCCTTCCGTTTGTTTAGATTCCATGCGTATGCTCCAATTGTGCAATATTCGTCCTTGTAGTACTTCCCGAACTTGTTTATTTGTACCTCGCAAGATTAGAGATGAGAATAATTAGTAAAAATCATACGCCACCCTCACAGGGTGACGTTTATAAGCAAATATATATATTATCCTTCGGTTTCGAATCAAACTGTGGAAGCTTTGATTACGACGAGCTCAGGGCTCACAATTCTTTCCTCACGTCACTAATGAGCTATCATCCTAGCCCCCGAAGGATAATTACCTTTCCCGACTAAATATTATCAAGTGAAGTATCTATTCAAATCAGTAGAATATCTAATAGTAGTATCTGTTTTTTTTTATGAAATATCTGAAGTGTAGTATTTGTTCTTTTCAGTAAAATATTTGTTCCTTTCGATGAAATCAAGTATAGGAATCTGTTATTTTAAAAGCAAGGCCTCAAGTTAAACAACTCTTCATCGGCCCAAGTGCAATATGGTGTTCAAATCAGTGGGGTCTTTATCAAGTGTAGCAATCTGTTTTGGCTTCGAAAAATGCACCAGCAGCTGCTTTGAAAATGTAGCAATAGATTCACTCAAGTGGTGGCATTTTCAGCCTCAAGATACAGTAAATATTTAAGCCAAAATGCAGTAGTAATCTACTCCTAAAGAATATGTAAATGGCCAATATTACAGTAGTTGTTTGCAGCAAAGCAACAGCAAGGAAGCATCTCAAAGTGTCCAGCAAATTCTCAAAGTACAGCATCGGTTTGCAAGAGTACAGTATCTCATAGTAAGTTTAAAGATAGGTAGCAACGGGAAAGCCTTCAAATGCACCAGCCAATGTAGCATCTCAGCTAAAGTTCAGCAGGCAACGAGTCATAGCAACAGTCTTTAAAACAGGCAATTGTTTGTAGCATAGTGCATAGGATGTCTTAGTAAGGCAACCCCAATGCCAAAATACAGCAGCCAAAGTATAGCAGCAAGGCAACATCAACACAACATAGTAGCAACTCCTTCTTGCAACCAGCCATATCTTTTATCACATTAACAACTTAAAGGCATACTCAGCAGTTATCCATAAAGAATAACTATCAGAGGCCCAAGACATCAAGGCCAGTTATCATGTCAAGCAGGGGGCCTGAAAAGGGCAAGACAATTAAGGGGGCTGCCACCCTCATAATCCAACATCGTAACAAGATCCAAAGGTTTTTAGAACCTCGACATGGTAGGCCATTGGAGGTCCTAAACCAAACCCAAAGCATGCCTTGACTTTCAATCATCATAACAACAGGACAATGAAGGTGCAAGCAGTGAAATCATTTAAAGGAGTTTAAATATTGTTGAAACAGACCAGAACTTAGAACTAACTTCCTTTTAAGATTTTGGAAAACCATGCTACTTAGTCAATTGTACTTGGAAACAAAACAATTCTCTACCCAAAAGGAACAAGACAAGGAGTTCAACATGATTCTAAACTTACTATTCATTTTATAGTTTAGACAGGAACAGTTATGCTGGGAAAAGAGATGACATAATATATGAGAAAAAAAAAAGACATTTATGTGACACATATTGCACATGTATTCCTTTTCATGCTCCAGGAAACTGTGTCTACCTTCAAAATTGTTTCACTAATGTCACATAAGATTCCAATTCAAATCATTTCTAGGAGGGACATAGTTTTTTGAAGCTAATGTAAGCAAATAGAGTTGACTTACAACCATTGACCCTATAACAAGACACATTTAGTCTGAAACTAGACCCTAGAGATGGCAGTGGTTACACAAAGAAAATCATGCAATCTGGATATGGCATATTAGAGATGTGAGGGGCATACATCAACCACACTTCATCACTTCTAAGAAGACAACATAGGGTAGAAAATGTGACTGAGAGTAAAATAAATTCCCAGATTACATGGCTTGTTTATGCATCAGCTCATTCCTATCACTTCCCTTTTTTAATCAGGTTTTCAGAAGAGAAAGAGAGAATTGCTTTGAAAGTAATTTTGTTAAGGGGACATCATTTAGTGAGCTACTCAGATTCAAAGAAGAAAAAACATATTTTGGCCTCAGAAGTTAAATTAGCCCTGACAGTGGCACTTGTGCCCTCCCCAGACTTCACTAATCAACTCATTGATCATCAGAACCCTAGAAGGTCCTATAACATTTAAAATGAGATGCACGGGAACACTAAGGTGCCAAAGGGAGGCAGTACTTGGCTGATCATCACTTCCAGCCTCCTTCCTAGGCCCTCACCTTTGTCCCTAGGTTGTTTAACCCTTTGCCTCACTCTGAAGTTAAGTGAAAACCTCTTAAGGTCTCTAGGATTAGACTAGGTGTTTAATGTGGACTTGGACTTATTGTTTCATCACAAAACCCCCATTTAGCAATGAAACAATCATGTTTTTAAACCATTCATTAATTTCTAGTGTATTTTCATGTCAAGTAATTAAAACATAAATGACTCCTCAAAGATATGTAGTAGCAATATGCCTAAAGCACAACAAATTTTCCCACATTCATGAAGACAGCCATCAATGCAACAAAAACAGGTTCCACAATGCAGCAGCAATACAACAGTGACTTACAATGGTTTGCTGCTAGGAATTTACTCACAAAAACAACAGACCTGGCCACCGAAATGAAGCAGCTGGCAAGTTTGAAGAGCATTTTGAGCATAGTCGTGGCCATAGTAACCACCACCTTCCCTCAGGTTCCATCAAAGTAGCAGCCAGTTCCAGCTGCCAAAGTAGAAACTCAAGGAGGTTTGAAGATTCCCCAAGTTATGCAAAAACAAGGAGGGGTGAAGAATGAGTATCAAGCACTACATGTCTATTAACAAGCTAGCAACAAGGGGCGCATAAAGTAGTTGATTCATTTGACAGATGTTCACAGTTTGATCCAAGTTTGAGAGAATAGTTTTGGATAACAAAAGAATTCAAGTTGTTTTCTGAAAGTAACATGAGCTATTAATCAATTCACTATTTAGCAGTCAGTCATTTAAGACCCTTAGCACATGAGAGACAGTTGGCTCACAAGAGATGCCATAACTCTTGTCTTCCAGCAATCTAGAGGTGACTATTACTTAAATGCAACTCAACAGATTATAACATCTCAAAGAGTAAGAAACATAAATAGTAAACTCACTGGACATGTATTCTTATAAACACAATAACTAAACTAGGAAGTCCATCAATAGGGGCTAGCATATGATCATTAAGCAACTACTGAACTTAAAGTTAGAGACTTAAGGGAAATTCTGAACATGACATATTGCATAGATGTGGTACTCAACACTGTGATCATAACAACAACAAATCAGTTAATTCTAACTATAAGAACTGGTTTTTCTCATAACTTACATTTGCTAACACACCTAGGTTATAACAACCTGTTTCACAGCCCTATTTTGCAAACAGCAGGAAGAAAGTGCCTCACTTGATTATAGCACTCTAATCATGATTATTGTTAACACATACAAGACTAAATACGCGTTTCACAAATCATTCAGACTTCAAAAGAACAATTTCGAAGTGATATATGATCATTTGAGATACTTGACAAAACAGGGAGAAGACTAAGCTGAATTTACAAATTCTGGACTGAAACAGTAGCTTTAAAAGAAGTCCCCTTTTTTAAGAATTCAGACTCTTGAGAATATACTTAGCCAGACTGAGGTTTGATATTCCAACTGACTCTAGGCTTTAAAACTTCATCCAATATTTCTTAAAAGAGAATAAGCACTAAAGAGAGATACGCAAAATAAAGCCAAACACAGGTAACATGAAGCCTTAAACAAGTTACAAAAATAGCCAGTTTTCTAGCTAAACCTCTTAGTGTATTAACTTTATAATCCTATGTTTTACATCAACCCTTATCAACTAATAAACATCCTATCTTTAAAAGATGAAAGAATCATTAGCCCTTTCAAGACTCTTAGATCCTAAGCATGATGAATCTTTAACTATCAGGGCACCTAACTGATATAAATAAACCACTACCTGCAAACACTCAATATTCTGAAACTAAAAATGACATATTGATCATTCCCAACCTTATTTAAGACCAAAAAAGGCCAACAACTAACTTCCTCCCCCTTATCTAGTATCCAGTTACAAGTGCTTCTGATCTTTGCCATTATTCTGGAAAATCACAAATAATGAAGTGAAATAACCTGTTTCTCAACACTTTGGGAAATAAATAAACTAAAGCATGAGCTTTACTGATTCTTTGAACATAAACAAGTAGGAGCTATAAAAATCTTGTTTCATGGCTAAAGAGTATTTCAAATACTAGTTATCATAACAAAGATCATTTAGAGGTTAATCATCAAAACAAAGGAATGAACCACCTCAACATCATCAAACAGCTTAGAGGGAATGACTTAGTTAAAACATTTCCTATTCCAGGATTGGTTTAAAGGCAGCCAGACCAAGAAATGCTTACAGGTATATGAGTTCAATCAGTCACTTCAGTCACCTAGAGTAGAGACGGTCATCCGTTGCTGAGCACGAGGCTTGCTTTCATTCCTTGTCTAGATATGCGCTTCATTTGCTTCCTACAAAGACGGAGAGAGTTAGGAGATTTATCAAAAGTTTGAATACTCCGAGTGAAGTTAGCGGCTCTACAGTTAGTGACCACAAAGGCATTGTTTCAAGATGTGGTGGATCATGTTACTTCAGTTGATTCAGTGAGGGAGGAGAGTTATGGCAAGGTTGAGGATAAGAGGGCCCACAAACGGAGAAGCTTCAATGGTACAGTTTCTAAAGGGCATAGTCATTA